>NC_058087.1:143973694-144273694 GCF_014858855.1 Bufo gargarizans | reverse complement strand
AGGGGTCCCGCTGGTTGTCCACCGTCGGTTATGAATAGAAGATTAGGCTTCACTTAATGAAGCATCTGGTTCTTTATTTTCCTTTTGTCTCCTGAAGAAAATCCCTTTTTTTAAATTAAGCAGGTTGTTAAGGGGCTGGTTTCTGAGACTCTTGGTAATCATCTGTTAGGCTATGGCTACATGACAACATGCGTCTCTGAAAATCTGTGATGTTTTTTTTTTTTTTCTTTTTGTCAATCCTGTTGCACTGCGATGTGACAGTCACAATAATTCCATCCAAATTGGATTTTTGTATGACTGTCGCAGTGCAATACCATTGACTATCATTCCAAAAATTTGTTCTGCGACACATGTCGACCGTAGCCTTAGCGCCAGGGAAAGCTGCACGAAAGGAATGATTTAGCAAATATATTTTAAATCATTTGTGCCCATCCACCACAGCAAGGTGACCTCTTTCTGGATAGGAGCCTACTCTATTTGATACCTCTCCATGTGCCAACTGGCCACAGATTAAGGGCTCATTCAGATGGCCGTATGCTGTCCGCAAAAATGTGGATCATTTTTTTTGCGGATTGGATGAATCAGGATGTGACCCTATTGAAGTCTATGGATCAGCAAAAATGCGCAATGTAGTCAGTTTTTTTTTTTTTGCAGACATGCTGAACTGTCCGAAAAAAAAACTGATCCTCCTTATTGCGAACAGCATACAGCCGTCTGAATGAGCCCTAAGTGCTCATGCACACGAACATGTGCCCGGCCCTTCCGTGCATTGGGGACCGCAGTTAGTGATTCCTTCAACGCACGGGCATCATCGATGCAGGAGCCGCAGACAGATGCAGACCAATTCAATTTGAATGGGTCCGTGATCCGTCTGCACTGCAAAAAATAAAATAAACCTCTTCCGTGGGGTTCTGTTCCACACCGCTTCCAGATTGAGGACACATTCAGGTGAATGGGTCTGTATCCGTGATGCAGTACACACAGCAAACAGCTGGTGCCAATGTATTGCGGACCTGCTGTTTGTGGGTCGTGAGCCCTAATTCTGTGGCTATGAAGTGGGTCAGCTCTTTAAAGCCATGCCTCCTCTTTTCAGTGTTATTTACACCACATAGTGAATTCTACAAATTCATGAAAGTTGCTTTATTTTACTTTTATTTTTATTTTTTAAATCTGTATTATTTCGCCTCTCTGTTTGGCCCATGCTTACAGCAGGTATTGCAGCAGTACTTCTCAGCCAGCGATAATATGATTACCTCCTCTTCTATTTATAACACCGTCACTCACTTAAACCCTTACTTGGCTCCTTTATGGCACAGGGCGAGCAGGACGGTTTTACTCGAATTCTATTTTCCCACCTGAGTTTTAGATGCAGTACATGTGGGCTGACAAAGCTAATCCTGTGACTAGAAGTAGCCGAGGTACCACGTGGATCTCTCCCTTATACCAGGCTGATATGGCTTGAAGAGGTCAGTTAAGGACATGCTGCTTTGAACCTGAACTAAGCCATCATGAGATAGCTGGTGCCCAGAGAGGAGGCATTTTACAGGTGGCCAAAGAGGTTATCCCATGACAATCTCTTTCTACCAAAGCTAGAACCAGACTTCACATGGATCCAGAGATCTCCATATTCCCTGCCTCAATTGCTCTTCTAGATTATCTTCAGCCTGGCAGCTCAGGGGACGTGTCCTTTCTGCGGCAGCTCTCCCTCTGTAACTGCCACAGATTCTAACACAACATATGGCTGGTGGCAGTTAAAGAGTTAAACTGAGCATGTTCGACCAGCTCCGCAAGATGGACAAAAAATAAGGAAATGAGCAAACAGCAGGTGGCGCTATATAGATACATTTGAATAGCTCCCTATCTATGCAAAATTTTAAATTACTTGCACGGTCTAGGTGCTGGTTTGAAAAATGCTGAATGTTTCGTGACACAACCCCTTTAATAGCTGTGTTTAGTTTCCATCACATTATACATATTAATTAAACTGAGGAAAAACATAAAAAGACATTGAGCAGGATGTCTAACCTGTAGCTTTCTGTCGCCATAGACTTGCATTGTAAAAAAAAGGATCCATAGTTTTGTTCTTTTGTTCAATAATGCAGTAAAATAAGACAACCCCTGTGTGTCCGTCTTGTTGGGGGAAAAAAACTAAAAGGTTCTGACGGGAATCGGTCAATCGGAGACAGATATTTGGCGTTTTTCCAGGCAGTCCCTGCCCCAGACTTTCAAATCTACACCAGCAACCAGGTGGAGTAGATTTAAACTATCAGTTCCTGGCAGAAAGAATAGAAAGTTTGTAGGGCCGCAGGAGGCCATGCCCCCTGACTTAGGCTACTTTCACTTATACTCGCCCACTTTTTTGCCACTTTTACAAACGGAGCTTGAGACGTGAAAAGTCCAGTACAACACTTCATATGGGACAAAGGGGTTTCATATTGCAGACTGAAAAGCGCATTTCGCCATCTAGGACTGTTCGTCATGGTTCAAAATGTCCTTATTAAATAAGTTCATGTGCATGGCCAACGTCCCTAAGGCTACTTTCACACTAATGTTTTTTGCGGATCCGTCATAGATCTGCAAAAACGCTTCCGTTACAATACTACAACCGCATAGGGATGAGCGAACCCGAACTGTATAGTTCGGGTTCGTACCGAATTTTGGGGTGTCCGTGACACGGACCCGAACCCGGACATTTTCGTAAAAGTCTGGGTTCGGGTTCGTTGTTAGTCGCTTTCTTGGCGCTTTTTGAAAGGCTGCAAAGCAGCCAATCAACAAGCGTCATACTACTTGCCCCAGGAGGCCATCACAGCCATGCCTACTATTGGCATGGCTGTGATTGGCCAGAGCACCATGTGACCCAGCCTCTATTTAAGCTGAAGTCACATAGCGCCGCCCGTCACTCTGCTCTGATTAGCGTAGGGAGAGGTTGCGGCTGCGACTACTGGCCTATGAAATGCTGTCATTTAGGCTGGTGGACACAGACAGCTTCAAACAGCTCATGTCGCTTGCTGTCCCACAGTATGTTGTTCCCAGCCGCCACTACTTCTCCAAGAGAGCCGTGCCTTCCCTGCACAACCAAGTATCCGATAAAATCAAGTGTGCACTGCGCAACGCCATCTGTAGCAAGGTCCACCTAACCACAGATACGTGGACCAGTAAGCACGGCCAGGGACGCTATATCTCCCTAACTGCACACTGGGTAAATGTAGTGGCAGCTGGGCCCCAGGCGGAGAGCTGTTTGGCGCACGTCCTTCCGCCGCCAAGGATCGCAGGGCAACATTCTTTGCCTCCTGTTGCCACCTCCTCCTTCTCAGCTTCCTCCTCCTCTTCTTCCACCTGCTCATCCAGTCAGCCACACACCTTCACCACCAACTTCAGCACAGCCCGGGGTAACTGTCAGCAGGCCATTCTGAAACTCATATGTTTGGGGGACAGGTCCCACACTGCACAGGAGTTGTGGCGGGGTATAGAACAACAGACCGACGAGTGGTTGCTGCCGGTGAGCCTCAAGCCCGGCCTGGTGGTGTGCGATAATGGGCGAAATCTCGTTGCAGCTCTGGGACTAGCCGGTTTGACGCACATCCCTTGCCTGGCGCATGTGCTGAATTTGGTGGTGCAGAAGTTCATTCACAACTACCCCGACATGTCAGAGCTGCTGCATAAAGTGCGGGCCGTCTGTTTGCGCTTCCGGCGTTCACATCCTGCCGCTGCTCGCCTGTCTGCGCTACAGCGTAACTTCGGCCTTCCCGCTCACCGCCTCATATGCGACGTGCCCACCAGGTGGAACTCCACCTTGCACATGCTGGACAGACTGTGCGAGCAGCAGCAGGCCATAGTGGAGTTTCAGCTGCAGCACGCACGGGTCAGTCGCACTGCGGAACAGCAACACTTCACCACCAATGACTGGGCCTCCATGCGAGACCTGTGTGCCCTGTTGCGCTGTTTCAAGTACTCCACCAACATGGCCAGTGGCGATGACGCCGTTATCAGCGTTACAATACCACTTCTATGTCTCCTTGAGAAAACACTTAGGGCGATGATGGAAGAGGAGGTGGCCCAGGAGGAGGAGGAAGAGGGGTCATTTTTAGCACTTTCAGGCCAGTCTCTTCGAAGTGACTCAGAGGGAGGTTTTTTGCAACAGCAGAGGCCAGGTACAAATGTGGCCAGCCAGGGCCCACTACTGGAGGACGAGGAGGATGAGGAGGAGGTGGAGGAGGATGAGGATGAGGATGAAGCATGGTCACAGCGGGGTGGCACCCAACGCAGCTCGGGCCCATCACTGGTGCGTGGCTGGGGGGAAAGGCAGGATGATGACGATACGCCTCCCACAGAGGACAGCTTGTCCTTACCCCTGGGCAGCCTGGCACACATGAGCGACTACATGCTGCAGTGCCTGCGCAACGACAGCAGAGTTGCCCACATTTTAACGTGTGCGGACTACTGGGTTGCCACCCTGCTGGATCCATGCTACTAAGACTATGTGCCCACCTTACTTCCTGCACTGGAGCGTGATAGGAAGATGCGCGAGTACAAGCACACGTTGGTAGACGCGCTACTTAGAGCATTCCCAAATGTCACAGGGGAACAAGTGAAAGCCCAAGGCCAAGGCAGAGGAGGAGCAAGAGGTCGCCAAGGCAGCTGTGTCACGGCCAGCTCCTCTGAGGGCAGGGTTAGCATGGCAGAGATGTGGAAAAGTTTTGTCAACACGCCACAGCTAACTGCACCACCACCTGATACGCAACGTTTTAGCAGGAGGCAACATTTCACTAACATGGTGGAACAGTACGTGTGCACACCCCTCCACGTACTGACTGATGGTTCGGCCCCATACAACTTCTGGGTCTCTAAATTGTCCACGTGGCCAGAGCTAGCCTTTTATGCCTTGGAGGTGCTGGCCTGCCCGGCGGCCAGCGTTTTGTCTGAACGTGTATTCAGCACGGCAGGGGGCGTCATTACAGACAAACGCAGCCGCCTGTCTACAGCCAATGTGGACAAGCTGACGTTCATAAAAATGAACCAGGCATGGATCCCACAGGACCTGTCCGTCCCTTGTCCAGATTAGACATTAACTACCTCCCCTTAACCATATATTATTGTACTCCAGGGCACTTCCTCATTCAATCTTATTTTTATTTTCATTTTACCATTATATTGCGAGGCTACCCAAAGTTGAATGAACCTCTCCTCTGTCTGGATGCCGGGGCCTAAATATATGCCAATGGACTGTTCCAATGTTGGGTGACGTGAAGCCTGATTCTCTGCTATGACATGCAGACTGATTCTCTGCTGATATGAAGCCAGATCCTCTGTTACGGGACCTCTCTCCTCTGCCTGGGTGCTGGGCCTAAATATCTGACAATGGACTGTTGCAGTGGTGGCTGACGTGAAGCCTGATTTTCTGCTATGACATGCAGACTAATTCTCTGCTGACATGAAGCCAGATCCTCTGTTACGGGACCTCTCTCCTTTGCCTGGGTGCTGGGCCTAAATATATGCCAATGGACTGTTGCACTGGTGGCTGACGTGAAGCCTGATTCTCTGCTATGACATGCAGACTGATTCTCTGCTGACATGAAGACAGATTCTCTGTTACGGGACCTCTCTCCTCTGCCTGGGTGCCGGGGCCTAAATATCTGAGAATGGACTGTTCCAGTGGTGGGTGACGTGAAGCCTGATTCTCTGCTATGACATGCAGACTGATTCTCTGCTGACATGAAGCCAGATTCTCTGTTACGGGACCTCTCTCCTCTGCCTGGGTGCCGGGGCCTAAATATCTGACAATGGACTGTTGCAGTGGTGGCTGACGTGAAGCCTGATTCTCTGCTATGACATGCAGACTGATTCTCTGCTGACATGAAGCCAGATTCTCTGTTACGGGACCTCTCTCCTCTGCCTGGGTGCCGGGGCCTAAATATCTGAGAATGGACTGTTCCAGTGGTGGGTGACGTGAAGCCAGATTCTCTGCTATGGGACCTCTCTCCAATTGATTTTGGTTAATTTTTATTTATTTAATTTTTATTTTAATTCATTTCCCTATCCACATTTGTTTGCAGGGGATTTACCTACATGTTGCTGCCTTTTGCAGCCCTCTAGCCCTTTCCTGGGCTGTTTTACAGCCTTTTTAGTGCCGAAAAGTTCAGGTCCCCTTTGACTTCAATGGGGTTCGGATCGGGTTCGGATCCCGAACCCGAACATTTTCGGGAAGTTCGGCCGAACTTCTCGAACCCGAACATCCAGGTGTCCGCTCAACTCTACAACCGCATGCATCCGTCATTAACTGATCCGGTTGTTTTATGTCTTCTATAGCTATGACGGAAAGTCAATGGGGGACGGATCCGTTTTCTATTGTGCCAGAGAAAACTGATCCGTCCCCATTGATTTACATTGTGTGCCAGGGTGGATCCATTTGGCTCAGTTTCGTCAAGAGGACAGCAAAACGCTGCAGGCAGTGTTTTGGTGTCTGCCTCCAGAGTGGAATGGAGACTGAGCGAAGGCAAACTGATGCATTCTGAGCGGATCCTTTTTTCATTCAGAATGCATTAGGGCAAAACGGATTCGTTTTGGACCGCTTGTGAGAGCCCGTGACGGAAATCCCAAGCGCTAGTGTGAAAGTAGCCTTAGTAGCCTTAGTTAGGTACACCTAATTTATTAAGAGGCAATCCATGCCAAATGCAAAGCAATGCCAGCTATGAGCTGTGCCAGATTGTGTTCCTCCAACAAGGCTGCCATCACAGATAAGATCAGACTTCTTTCTCCTGCTCACACCAGAACCATACAGGTCACTATAAGGCCACCTGCACACAGCAAAAACCATCATAAATCTGCACCATTTATCTTGGCTTTTTTGCATTTTTTTAAATGTGGTTTTTGTTGCCGATTTTCTGTTTGTTAACAATCGTTCTGAAGTCTACGGGGAAAAAAAAGTCCTATCGGGTGCGGAGTCGCACAAAAAATTGACTTGCTGCAGAGTTAAAAATCGCCATGTAAGGTTAATTTCCACATGTAAAAAATACACAATGTGTACATTAGATTTGTTAAATCTTGTTCACTTTGTGGGTACTGTATTACGCTGTGGAAAAACTGAATGTGTGGATTTCTCTGACAATTAATCCATTGCTACTCTACTTTCTTTTCCTCCAAAGTTCTGCGCCTTCATGTCACATGATGTCATCACAGGTCCTTTAAAACGACTTCTCCTTTCCACTGCTGAGCTCCGCCCCCTCCTGCACTGATGACATGACTGTGATGTCATCATTCAGCTCTTGTAGCATAGAAGATTCAGAACAGGTCCTGGTAGTCACTGCTTTTGTGTTTGCAGCTCTCTTCTGCGTCAGCCATTAGCTGAGCACTATAGCCTCCTCTAACTCCCCTCCTTCCCAGTGACCAGGTTACCCTGTCGTTGGCGGGACGGGGGTTGGTATTATGGGACAGGACTCTTTCTGGCACCTGTTGGGAGGAGCCCTAGGCATGTGCCTTTGGGTGCTTAATTGTAAATATGGCCCTGCATTTCTGCACCGAGAGACTGGTGTTTGTAATGTCAGTCTTAGTATATCTGCTCTAGTTAGTCTCATATTCCTCAGGCCTTCTGGCAGAAATGGCAGAAAAATACAGTCTATTTAGGTGATAATCGGATTACAAAAAGGGTAGCCAGGCTCACCTGGATTAATTAGGAGTGGAGGCACGGGCGGTGCTGGGAACACAGCACTGAATCATAAATGAAGAAATGAATGGAGGAAGTCCAGCTTCCCAAAAATTCCACACAGATTTTATTTCTTCATGCAGATAAAATCCAGAAATTCACACAACGTCTACGCGTTTCAGGTCAAACAGAGACCCTTAATCATGACAATGTTGTGTTCCAAAAATTCAGGTGCCTATATTCCGACCATAGCAAACCAAAAGAGCAGAGGGGCGGAGAAAGGCACAGTTGCAATTCTTGGCTAATTCAGTTAAAAAGACAACGTGAAAAAGACGCATATGAAGAAAAAATTTATTATATTAAAATGATAGGCACTCTACATCTGGGACCACTCTGAAGAAATGATGTTTGTTTCTTTAAAAAAAATCTATCATATATGCATATTGGTAAAACTTACTAAAAACACCAGAAATTTGTATAGAAAGTAGAAGGTTGGAGTGGGATCTTTCCAGCTGGGATGCGAAAAATTAATCATGGTAGGGAATATCCTCATGTCCATGTACCCCCACGAGGACTTTTAAACTTATAACATATGGAGCGCTGCAGAATTCCATTTGAGGAAGAAAGAATGGGAAAGATCTCAATATAGTCGGCGAGGTATCCATTCAATACGTGGAACGCAGACGGGTCTCCCAGCCCACACAAGAAGTCAGCGCAACTGTACGACTCATTATTAGGCCTCCTGCACACAACAGTTTTTTTTGTTTTTTTTGTTTTTTTTTTCTGTTTACGGGACGGTTTTTTTCCGTTCCGTATACGGTTCGTATAACCGTTGAAAGATAGAACATGTCCTATTACTGCCCGCAAATATGGAATACGGAATGTACTCGTATGTCTTCCGTATCTGTTCCGTTTTTGCGGAACCATCTTTTGAACATTGTATGCCCAGCCCAATTTTTTCTATGTAATTACTGTATACTGTATATGCCATACGGAAAAACAACGGAAACGGAACAACGGATCCATAAAAAACGGACTGCAAAACACTGAAAAAGCCATACGGACGTGTGCAGGAGGCCTTAGGAGGAGGATACGGAGGGAAGACCCATCTGTGCCGATTGCCACGTGGGATGCCACGGCAGGCACTCGTCTCCGCTCCTTTACATCAAACTGTAACGAAACCGTCACAGTCACCGAACTTTTTATTATCGGCAATGGACAGTTGAATTAATTGCTTTTATGTACTCAGCAGTAGGGCTGAAACGATTATTCGAATAACTCGATTAAATCGAGTCAAAAAATTCATCGATGCAGTTTCCCTGCATCGAGGAATCGTTCAGATCACGTGATCACGGAGCGGGAGTGAAATTAAGCGTCTCACTCACCGCTCCCTGTCCTCCGGAGCCAGAGAGGCAGGACTGAGCGGCCGGCACAGAGGAGGAGGGAGGAGGAGGGAGGAGTCTCTCCCTCCCCACTGTGCGCGGCTGCCGCTGAAGACCAAGTAGGAGGAGGAGGGGAGGGACTGAGGAGGAGGGGAGGGGAGGGACTGTGGCCACTGCACTACCAATGATTGTGCCGGCCATATCCCACAGGGTCCCCCTCCTCCCCCCCATCATTGGTGGCAGTGTCAGTTCCGATCGGAGCCCCAGCAGTGTAATGCTGAGGCTCCGATCGGCTACCATGGGAGCCAGGACGCTGCTTAAGTCCTGGCTGCCATGGTATGTCAGTGAGCAGAGAGCAGCGCATTATACTCACGTGCGCTGTGGCCGGCGGTCGCTCCTTCTTCTGTCTGTGCGGCGGATTGCTAATGCTTACAGCATTAGCAATGCGCCGCACAGACCTATGAGAAGGAGCGACCGCCGGCCACAGCGCACGTGAGTATAATGCGCTGCTCTCTGCTCACTGACATACCATGGCAGCCAGGACTTAAGCAGCGTCCTGGCTCCCATGGTAGCCGATCGGAGCCCCAGCATTACACTGCTGGGGCTCCGATCGGAACTGACACTGCCACCAATGATTAATACTGGGGAGGGAGGGGGGGTTGCGTTACCAGAGGGGGCATATCAGAGGCTGGGAGGCAGATCAGAGGCTGGGGGGAGGGAGGGGAGGCAGATCAGAGGCTGGGGGGAGGCAGATCAGGAGGGGGGGGCAGATCAGAGGCTGGGGGGAGGGGGGAGGCAGATCAGAGGCTGGGGGGGGGAGGCAGATCAGAGGCTGGGGGGGAGGCAGATCAGAGGCTGGGGGGGGAGGCAGATCAGAGGCTGGGGGGGGGAGGCAGATCAGAGGCTGGGGGGGGAGGCAGATCAGAGGCTGGGGGGGGGGAGGCAGATCAGAGGCTGGGGGGGGGGAGGCAGATCAGAGGCTGGGGGGAGGCAGATCAGAGGCTGGGGGGGAGGCAGATCAGAGGCTGGGGGGGAGGCAGATCAGAGGCTGGGGGGGAGGCAGATCAGAGGCTGGGGGGGAGCCAGATCAGAGGCTGGGGGGGGGGAGCCAGATCAGAGGCTGGGGGGGGGGAGCCAGATCAGAGGCTGGGGGGGGGGAGCCAGATCAGAGGCTGGGGGGGGGGAGCCAGATCAGAGGCTGGGGGCAAGCAGATCAGAGGCTGGGGGAGGCAGATGGAGAGAGAGTGGTTAATGGAGGCTGCAAGCACCACCTTGGCATGTATAAAGTTATTGGTTTAGAGAGGGGTTAATGAAGGCACCTCCAAGGTGCTTTCATTAACCTCTTCAGACCAATAACTTTATACATGCCTAATGCCAAGGTGCTTCCATTAACCCCTCCAAACCCAATGGGCATGTATAAAGTTATTGGTTTGGAGGGGTTAATGGAAGCACCTTGGCATTAGGCATGTATAAAGTTATTAACCCCTTCAAACCAATAACTTTATACATGCCCATTGGGTTTGGAGGGGTTAATGGAAGCACCTTGGCATTAGGCATGTATAAAGTTATTAACCCCTTCAAACCAATAACTTTATACATACCTAATTACGTACGTTATTTTAAGTAGCTTTTTCTTATTAGATTACTCGATGAATCGAGAAATATAATCGATAGAATACTCGATTGCAAAAATATTAGTTTACTGCAGCCCTACTCAGCAGTAACAGAGTTTAGGCAATACAAGAAGTGGTGCACATAAATACAAATGTTGCTAGTTGAATGGAACAGATGCCGTATAATGGATTTGTGCTGACCATCTGTGCTATATCCCTTGCTACATTACGTGTTACATCTCTATTGACATTTGGGATACGACACTCCAGTATCAGGATATTATTTAAAGACACTACCATTCAAATATATTATTACAATATTATTACAACATCTTAGATATAGTGCGGTCGACCGTTTTAAGATCAGCAATTGCATAATCTGAATAATCACTGGTAGGTGGTGTATCCAATATGTAATATGTGAATCACTCCTACAGATGATGTGAAGGACGGCACAAATCTTGTAGTGTAATCTCACACATGATTTGTATGGAATTTGTCTAATTCGCCACATCCATAAGTGTGTCCCAGGTGGAGAGATCCCACTCCAACCTTCTACTTTCTATACAGATTTCTGGTGTTTTATGGTGTTTTGAATCAGTTGTAACAATATGTATACATGATGTCGTCTTTTTTTTTTATAAACAAACATTATTTCTTCGGAGTGATCCCAGATGTAGAGTGCCTATTTATTTTAATATAATCAATCTGTTATATGGTGACTGGGTGAGTCATATTGATTAGTGTACCAATTCAGTATCAGTGGACAGGAGAGCCACCTTGCCTTTCACATTCTACACTTCTGTATGAAGAAAGAAACAAAAAAACATAAAAGTATACTGCTAATAATGCAAAATTAGGTAATGTCTTTTATTGAGTCCTGCTGGTATGCGTGTCCCCAACTGATGAAGATCCAAAAAGAATCCTGATTAAGTAGCTTATGCCTATGCACACCTCCACGAGTCGGTGGAGTAACCCTTTCTAACCCCTGCACATTAAAGTTGTCAGTATTGCTGTTATGTGCAACTGCAAAATGTAGACTAGCCGCTGAAATGTTTCTTGTTTAATGGTGCATTATGTTGAAGGTTCGTATCAGGAAACATTTGTCAGACATACCACACCATAAAACAAGAAACATTTCAGCGGCTAGCCTACATAAAAGGAACTTTCTAATTAATAAAGTACTGTGATCACAGCAGCATCAGCACTGGATTACAGCTCCACTGAAATATGGTAATAACATTCCTATCAGCGAATTGTGAAGGAGTTTGGCTTGAAGGAGTTCACTTGGCACAAAAGTGGAGTTGTTTTTTTTTTAGATGATTTTTAAAAATAAGTAATCCTAACGATTAACACTGTATTTTGGCTATTAGGGACCTTGTAGCCTGCATGATTCCATCTCTAATTGTTGTCTTTCTCTGAGCAAGGGGGTGCAGACTAGCTGCTATGATGTCTCCCATACACTTCACACAGAGCGGTGATTCCGATTCCCTACCTTTTATGTAGCATACCCTGTTAAGTCTCTGAAGGTTCTCATTCATCCAGGTCCTGGTATATCCGTAGTAATAAGTCAAAGAAACTGGACTTTTTGTCGTTAGTCATCTGTTTTTTTCTAATTGAGAAAGCCAGCAGCATAGCGGACATTATACAGCAGTACTCAGAGGCGGACTTGCCATAGACCCTACGGGAAAGTTCCCAGTGGGCCAATACCCAAGGGGCCGCCCGAGCCTTCCTTACGGCCACAGGCCGTGTACATAATCATCCGTTGGTCTCCGTATTAATTAATATAGGAGCATCAGGTACTTGTGCACTTGGCCAATGGGCACGGTTGCCCTCCTGAACTCCACTGTATGAAGTATAGAGTTGAATACTGTGGTGAAGACTGCAGTATGTTTTACTGCACTGTGATATTTGGTTCTGCTCGGGCGGTATTTTTTGCTGCAGTACAGCATTGCAGGGCCTTGCCTACTTCTGTTGTCCCAGCCTATGTGTTGCCGCGTCTTCTGTCAATTTGGATTCACCTACTAACATTCTTTCTTAGCTTTTTTTTTTTTTTTTTTTTTTTTTTTATAGATTTTTTTCAGGGCCACTTTAAGTATCCAGTCTGACCATGCCAGTACTGAGAAGTGTAGCAGTGAATCCTGCACTAGGGTGGGAAGGCTTTGCTTTGTGTCTCTGCCTTTGTCTCCCTTTAGCAGTCCTTTCCATAGTCTTTTATGAACAACTTGTAATGTGATTCTGGCTGATAGCTGATAACCTGGCTGATAATCTGCCCACTCAAATGATCAGTGCAGGAGATGGGCGATAAGAACTGACAAGTGGAGAAGGAGGCTGTTTTTCTAACAGGTTTTATTACAAGGTTTCTTGTATTCACTTGTACTATTGATTTATGTTGTGTTTGTTGACAGGACAGTGCTTAGTACAATACGTTATATAATGGGGTTTAATACCGTCCTTTTGTCTCCCAGACTGCACAAGCTGGCTCTGCGACTTTAGATCAGTTGCTGTCATGGGTTTATTGGGCTCAGAATAGAGGAAACGTACTTGGTATTTAGATTTGAGTGGTTTTGATTTTCCTCCCTTGCGGATGATTTAGTAACATTTCCTGGCGGTGCTTATGCCTGTGTGAAACCACTTGTCTGAGAGAAGGATTCCTATCATCCGAGTAACATTTGATTAGTTTTATGGAGCCAGAGTCATTGGACTTGTGGGAGGAGGAGGCTTTTCTGAATCTGTCGGGAATATAAAGCAGCAAGGCGTTGGTTTGTCTTGTGAAATGAATGGTGAAAACACGGATACCGGCCCATGTGCGTTCCGCAGTTTGTGGTCCGCACATGCCGTTGCTATCATAGAAAATGCCTATTCTTGTCCGCAATTGTGGACAAGAATTGGACATGTTCTATTCTTTGCGGGCTGAGGCACGGAACAACGGATGTGGACGGCACACTGTGTGCTGTGCGCATCTTTTTCAGCCCCATAGAAATGAATGTGTCTGCACGGATGTGGACTTATTCATACGTTTGTGTGCATGTAGAATAATAGCCATAATTATGGGTCCACAAGGGTTTGTCGCCCAGATTTACCATTATTTTTATTTTATTTTTTTATATTTATTTATTTTTTCCCTAGAAAAGCTGCTTATCTCTGTGCAGTACTGCAGTATTTTTAGGTAAATTTGCCATTCAGGATTCAGGGGAAGCTTAGGGTACTTTCACACTTGCGGCAGAGGATTCCAGCAGGCAGTTCAATCGCCGGATCAAAACTGTAACTGCACAGTTTCAGCAGACAAGGGGGTTAAACTCCGTTTAGGCGATATGCCCCTTACCGAGATGCAGGCACAGCTACTGCAGAACACCAACCTCCCGAACTGGATACAAAATAGCACTCCAAACTGGAACCTCGCAAGTAGCTGCCAGCAGACGAACAGGAAAAGCATCCAATCGGCTTACACTCCTGTCAATCAGTCTCCAACAGCATACAGGGAATCCCCCCAATAACGAGACAAGGCTCCGTCTTGAGGGTCAGCAGTGATCTCACTGTACTTCAGCCTCTTTTATTGATAAAAAAACAAACATAGTACTGCCCACAGGGTTTTGAAATCCAACCAATCAGTAATTCACAACACACACAATGTAAATACAGCAACCAATCGTTCCCGCCCCCTAGAGGACCAGAAGGGAGACTGCGACACAGGACAGATACAACATATCCCCACAATGCATCATGGTTTCCTCCTCTCTGCCTGGGAGACAACCGAGGAATAATCCAATTATCTCTCAGGACAAAGGGGAGATCGCCAATACACATGTGGAGACAACAGGACAGACATCACCATTTAAACACACAATGGGACAATAGAAACACACCCACACAAAATCCTCCCCTCTGCCGATGATGACCATTGAACACAATGACGAATATAATTATCAAAGGCAGAGAAATACAGTTTTATAAAACATATCACAGGAACCCCAAAACATGCAATAACCCCAAAACCAATATATCCTCGGAACCGGGGGATCTGGGTGAACCACATATCCAAAATTCACCCACAGCCGTTCAGTAGTTTGGAAGATACAGTTTTATGCCAGTTACACTGCAAATATACAAGTTATACAGAAAATAGTCACTAATAAATGTGTCCCCTGTTTGGTAGTTTCAAACTACTGAATGATGTCTCTGTGCACCAAATACAGGCAAGATAGCACCGTGTTGAAAAGTCAGAACAGTGTCTGTGAGCTAAAATGGCCGCTATCTATTGTTCTCACCATGTGCTTCATCCAAGCAAGTAAGGCAAATGATGCAATCCAGGGACAGAGGGCTCAGTCCCAAGTGCCTTAAGACCCAATAACTTAAGGGACCATAATCCTGGGGCAGGAGGCTAGTGAACAGCCCCCTCCAAAACACCGTGGCGAGGTTGGTTTCGCCACAAAAACGTTTGCAAACTCATGGCATTTGTCAGACGGATCAGGATCCTGATCCATATGACAAATGCATTGAAATGCAGGATCCGTCTCTCCGGTGTCATCTGGAAAAATGGATCCGGCATTTATTTTTTTCACTTTTTTTTTTTTTTTGTGGTCTGAGCATGCGCATATCCGTTTTTCCAGAACACTCAGGGCCAGGAAAAAATGCCAGCATTCCGGCAAGTGTTGAGGAATTTTGGACGGCGATAAAACCAGGTATTATCTCCGTCCTGAAAAGTCAAATAGACTGAACAGAAGACATCCTGATGCATCCTGAATGGATTGCTCTCCATTCAGAATGCATGGGGATAAAACTGATCAGTTCTTTTCCGGTATTGAGCCCCTAGGACGGAACTCAGCGCCGGAAAAGAATAACGCTTGTGTGAAAGTACCTGTAGTGATAACTTCTATTGGCAGCTATTAGTCATTAGTGGAATAGACATGGATGAATTAGAAAAAAGGCTGAATTGATTATTTAAAGGCTATATACACCTTTTGGGAACAGATTTATTTTATTAATGCATTGTACTCATTTTGAGCTAAAAAAATATTTTGCAGCCTTTGGATTTTCTGTCTTTTCCGTCAGACCAGGAGCTGACGGGCTCCTTATCTCTACTCTTCGACATTATAAACACTCATTAAAGCTCAAACCTTATCTTAGTGATAAGAATGTGGCTTAAATAAGTGTTTATGATCTCTTCAAGATAAGGGTTATTAGATGACGGTATAAAGTAAAAGTACCAGTCACACAGTTAGAAAAACTGCTATGTGACATAACGGCTCAATATTTTTATAAAGGCGCAGTTGAAAAATCTTTTTTGGGGGGGGGGGGGGCAAAAATGAGTAAAATGCACTGTTAACAAAAGCCTCCGAAGGTGTACATAGCCTTTAAAGGAAGTGACAAGGACAGTCACTTTCCATATGCTCTGTCCGTCTATGAGCCAGAGCTCTGGCCTAAAGCCGCTATCTGTCTGTCCATACAATCTGGGATGAGCCATAATGGTATCAGTAGGCAATCGCTGCTGTCAGATCTGACTTTCTCTGTAATGATGCTTCATTCAAAGAGAGGATTTCAGACAAAAAGAGGATAGATATATATTTAAAAAGTTAAAATATTTTTAAATATTCAGGTCTGGACAAACATTTAAAAAATTTCCTCAAGTTTTGCGTTTTTTTTTACGCCCTCAGGGCTTTAGTGGAGGGGGCCCGACAGATTTATTATTGCACAAGTTGTGCTCAGACAGGCAAATTCGGCAGTGTTGCGCTCAATGGCCTGGCATCTGATTACATAGTCTAGAACTCTGTATTAACCCATAGTGTCACAACTTTTTATGTCCAGTGCCAGATTCTTTAATTACATACAATCTTTGAGTGTTATGATCCATTGGAAAAAAGCTAATTCTAATGACCGCCTTCACAGCCAAGGCCAATTTTCAAAAGGGGGCTTGGACCAAGATTGCAATAGCCATCTCTCGTCCTCATACTGTGGAGGAGATCATGCATGTAAATGCAGCGGTCTCCTTTACTGAACACCCAGGCGACTGTTGGGAAGGAACGCTTCTTTCTCGACAATCGGCTGTTACATCGGGACGTGTAAACCCGACTTTATGCTACGTTCACATCTACGGTGAACGTTTCCGGCAGAGAACAGCTTGGCTCCGTTCACTGCATCTGGCATTGCCGGATTCAACAGATCACCGCTGGATCCCTATTGACTATAATGGGATCTGGCAGTGATCCGTCTGCTTTCCGGCATAAATGTATGCAGTAGTTTTTTTCTGGCCCTCAGCTGGCATTTATAGAAGATCAGCCTGCCAGATGGAGATGTGAACGCAGCTTTAGGCCTCATTCACATGGCCGTTGTTTTGGTCCGCATCCGAGCCGCTGTTTTGGGGCCGCAAAAGATGCGAACAGCACTCCGTGTGCAGTCCGCATCCGTTGCTCCATTCCGTGGCCCCGCTAAAAAAAATGTAACATGTCCTATTCTTGTCGGTTTTGCAGACAATAATAGGCATTTCTACAATAGGCCTTCCGTTCTGCAAATTGCGGAAGGAACACGGGCGCCTTCCGTTTTTTGCGGATCCGCAGTTTGCGGACCACAAAAAAATGGAACGGTCGTGTGCATGAGGCCTTAGTGAAAGCCCCCTGACCGCACTGACTGTTGCTAAGTCAGCAGGCCATGTTGCAGGCCACATAGTTCTCTGTGGAATGCCGTATCTTAGGGCTCATGCACACGGCCTGTTGCCTGGCCGTGCCCATGTTGCGGGTCTGCAATATGTGGGCATCGGCCGTGTGCACCCCCCATCACTGATGCAGACTCACTTGAATGCGTCTGCAATCCAGAAGGTCTGGTGCGGAACAGGGGCATGGAACCCCACGGAAGCACTAAGGAGTTCAAACTTCCGTGGGGTTTCTCTCTGTGCCTCTGCACCTCAAAAAATTGTGCATGCACTACTTTTTTGTGGTTGGGACAGACCACAGACCTATTCAAGTTGAATGGGTCTGGTTCCGTCTGCGGAATCAGCACGGATGTTGCCCGTGCATTGAGGACCACAAATTGCTTTCCTCAATGCACAGAATGGCCGAGCAACGGCCGTGTGAATGAGCCCTTAGGCTGAGTTTTCATCTGAAAACAAAATACAAGGCTTAAGGCCTCATGCACACGACCGTGCTGTTTTTTGCGGTCCGCAAACCGCGGATCCGCAAAAAATGGAAGGCGCCAGTGTTGCCTTCTGCAATTTGCGTAACTGAACGGGCGCGGGCAATATAAATGCCTATTCTTGTGCGCAAAGCGAACATGTTATATTTTTTTAGCTGGGCCCCGGAACGGAGCCACGGATGCGGACAGCACATGGAGTGCTGTCCGCATCTTTTGCGGCCCCATTGAAATGAATGGGTCCGCATCCGAGCCGCCAAAACGGTGGCTCGGATGCGGACCCAAACAACGTTCGTGTGCATGAGGCCTTAGTCGAACTCCTTTTGAGAACGTGCTCCATCTAGCCTTATCTTACAGAGCAAGTTAATATTTAAAGGACTGGTAATACTTTACCAAACTAATAAAACTTTATAGACCTTACTAATAGTAATTATGACATCTGCAGCGATGCCTGGATTTCCGGTATGGCAGGATGTTTAAAGAGGCTGGCTGACTGACTCGGCTCATTAGCTAAGTCAGTCCCCTTCTCCATCACAGTTTAGCTAGTGTGCTGTACCAGACAGGTGGCCCCATCAAGCACTTTACTGACATAGAGAGGGGTAGAAGTGAAGCTGCCCCGACCAACAGAGAGGATCAGCAAATGCTGAAATTTCATAATTAAAGTACATTAGTTGAAAAACAACCAAACGCCATTTTATTTTGCAGTAGTCAGGACAGCCCCTTTTTAAAATGAAAGATCGGGCAGAAAGTGGCCTGTCATGTAAAATGTAAGGCGATGCACTTGGGAGTAGAAGTCCAATGTCATTCCAACACTGTTTGGTAACACTAAGATGGACATGGACTTGAGGATATTAGTGTAAAATACCCTACATTGAAATACATTACAAAATTACAGCTACCTTCATGAATGATATTTTAAAAGTTGTTTATGCGAACTGTAAACCTCCACTAATGCGCTGACGTAAACAAACGGGGCTTTAGCTAAACAGCTGGCTTTAATCATTACATGTACCCAAAATGGTACATTAAAAACTATAACTTGTCCTTCAAAAAATAAGAGCTCAGACAAGTACATTGATGAAAAAACTAAAGTTATAGCTCTTGGAATGCGATTTATTATTATTATTTTTATTTATTATTTATGTGTGTGTGGTCACTAAGGGGTTAATTTATCCCTTGCAGCAGCTGCCTGGCATTGGCTGCCACAATCTAGAGTGTTTTGAGTAATGTACTCCACGATGTTTGTACTTCATGGGCAAACACATTAAGTTCCTTTATCTTGACAAGACTTGGGCGAAGGCTGGGATCCTGTTACCGTGTAAGAGGAAGCTGGCCTCTTCTGTGAATGTATCGGAGATTAGACTTGCAGAGTTCATGGATTTCATTGTGGGGCCTTCATAATAGGTGCAGTTACAGTGTTTCTACTATTCCGATTTTAAAATTTAGTGGGCGATTGTCGGGGGGAAAGCGATCCTTCCTGGTAATCGCCTGCTCGTCAGTGGAGGAGAAAGCTGCATTTACATGTAGTGATCTCCTCCACAGTATAGGGGGGGAGCGATCACTGTTGCCATCGCTTGTCCCCATACAGACTCGTTTGCCGGCAGCAGAGCGTGTTTTACATGGCACAATCTGCTGCCGGCAAACTGATTTAGGCTACTTTCACACTTGCGTTCGGAGCTGATCCGTCTGGTGTCTGCACAGACGGATCCGCACCTATAATGCAAACGCTTAGATCTGTTCAGAACGGATCAGTTTGCATTACCATGAACAAAAAAAGTGCCAACAGATCTGTTTTGACTTTACATTGAAAGTCAATGGGGGACGGATCCGTTTGAAAATTGAGCCATACTGTGTCAACTTCAAACGGATCCGTCCCCATTGACTTACATTGTAAGTCTGGACGGATCCGTTTGCCTCCGCACGGCCAGGCGGACACCCGAACGCTGCAAGCAGCGTTCAGGTGTCCGCCTGCTGAGCGGAGCGGAGGACAAACGGTGCCAGACTGATGCATTCTGAGTGGATCCGCATCCACTCAGAATGCATTAGGGCTGGACGGAAGCGTTCGGGCCGCTTGCGAGAGCCTTCAAACGGAACTCACAAGCGGAGCCCCGAACGCAAGTGTGAAAGTAGCCTTAGGGCTCTTTCACACTTGCGTTCTTTTCTTCCGGCATAGAGTTCCGTCGTCGGGGCTCTATGCCGGAAGAATCCTGATCAGGATTATCCCCATGCATTCTGAATGGAGTGAAATACGTTCAGGATGCATCAGGATGTCTTCAGTTCAGGACCGGAACATTTTTTGGCCTAGGAAAATACCGCAGCATGCTGCAGCTTTTTGCTCCGGCTAAAAATCCTGAAGACTTGCCGCAAGGCCGGATCCGGAATGAATGCCCATTTAAAGTTTAGCTTTTTCTCAATGGTTACCATGGCTGCCGGGACGCTAAAGTCCTGGCAGCCATGGTAAAGTGTAGTGGGGAGCGGGGGAGCAGCATACTTACCGTCCGTGCAGCTCCCGGGGCGCTCCAGAGTGACGTCAGGGCGCCCCAAGCGCATGGATCACTTGATCGCATGGCACGTCATCCATGCGCATGGGGCGCTCTGACGTCACTCTAAAGCGCCCCGGGAGCCGCGCGGACTGTAAGTATACTGCTCCCCCGCTCCTACTATGGCAACCAGGACTTTAATAGCGTCCTGGATGCCATAGTAACACTGAATGCATTTTGAAGACGGATCCGTCTTCAAATGCTTTCAGTACACTTGCGTTTTTCCGGATCCGGCGTGTAATTCCGGCAAGTGGAGTACACGCTGGATCTGGAGAACGCAAGTGTGAAAGAGGCCTTAGGTGTCTACACAAAAAATGCTTGTTCATTAGGTAATTAGTGGCACCTTTACACCGCCAGATAATCGCTGTGAACACTTGTTAGTGATTATCTGCGGATTCTCAGTCCATGTAAAGGGCCTTTTACTACTTTTCTTCCTGGCTGCTTCCAGTGTTGTGCTTCAGGTCTGCACCACTGTTGTAATTTTCCTGGCAGCAGCGCTGACATTCTGTGCACACTAGGTCACCATGCAGCCAATCCCTGGGATCAGCAGTATTCAGGTCAACAGTATACAGGTCACTGTTGCAGCCAGTAATTGGCTCCAACAGTGACATGGTGTGTGTGTGTTTGTGTACCAGTGGCGGGGAGGACTGGAGTGCAGCACTGGAAGGAGCAGGGGAGAAAACAGCTGAGTATAGCTGCTTTTGGTTTTTAGACGATTTATTGCCGCTGCCTGAGGTCACACTATCATACATGCTCCAAATCCTGGAATTTGATCTAATATAATTTTTATTATTTATATTTGTAAGACATCTAGTTATCTCACTGGATCCATCCCTGTCAACCTTGTAGTTCGTTTGCTTTGCTCTGATCGGTCTACCTAAATATAGATGGCTGTATTTTGGGTTTCAAAAAATCATATTTGTAATAGGTGTTTCTTAAAGATTCTGCATTGTTTGACTTCTGCAGCTTTAATGCATCACCATAAGTAGCAGTCTGAAGAATGATGTTCACTGTGAAATCCATCAAATAGCTCATCTCATGTCTCCTTCTCTCTCTGGAACGATCTTCTGTGCTAAAGTCTGACCAAATCAAAGTTGAACTGAATTTTTAGCTTTTTAGGAGATTGTTCAGGAGAGGGACTGGAGACGGAGCTGACAGTCAGCCAGTATGACGAATCTGCCAGTGAATGGCATCTGCAGCCTTCTGTGTATTGGCATACGTACAGGAAGAAGCCAAACACTTGAGAATTTTTTATAAAAACATATTTCAAATTTGATCTACTGACGTCCACAGCTGGACGGCTTTTCCAGAAAAGGATATTTTCACATAGATTTGCAGAGGCATGGACCCGAAAGTCCACAGTGTTTATGTGGGTTTCTGATCCACAAAAGATAGGACATGTCCTTTTGCGGCCTGCAATACGGGCACTGATCCCTTAAATCCATGTGCGTGAGCCCTAAAGAAGGGTATTTAATATTTCTTGGCTCAAGCACGAGTATATTTGTATGCAGAAATAATTGGTAATAAATTGTGTGCAAGGATGTGTTCAGATGGTGGAAATTCAATTGAAATCCATTCACGGACCATGCCTAATTGATTTCAAAGGGGATTTCACACTATGGGTGTCAGTGGCTTCAGCATGGAGACTGCAGTAGTTGGCCACACACGGAGTAGCCCCATTGAATGATCCGTGATCTGTCCGACTGTAAATCTACAGCAGAAGTCCAAGGGTCAACCTTGGATTTCTGCTTCCGATCTGATGCCATATTTTCCCAACGAAGAAGTTGCTGGTGTGTGCAAACACCCTAAGCCAGGTTGTTTCCCAGTCATGTTTCTTATAAGATACTTTTTGAGCTAAATAAACTTGTTGCATTAGACAACCCCCTTTGCAGATGCGGTCCCCAGGGACGGTCAGCTGTGGGCGCCCCCAGGAAACATCTGATTTTGTTTGAGGAACTTGCAGCCACCCAGGCGTTTCCCCCTGAGAGTGATTGCTGCCCATGAAATGCAGTATAACACAGTGCCTGTACATGTCTAGTACTACTGTAGTTGAGAGGAATATTATCTGGATTAACTGGTATCCCCCCCCCTCCCCCTCACAATAATATAAATTCTTTGCAAATCCCTAAGTATATGTACTTTTAGGACTGCAGCCTTTCTAACATCTTCCCAGTTATGCTTTCTATGAACTTGTAGGATTCTGCTATGTTATGAAATGTAAGAGCCTTGAAGGAATCTGCCCCCACCCCTTCTCGGAGCTCACGAGCCGTGGTGCTGACATGAGGCAGCGTGACTAAGCAAAATCCAAAGTCCTCGATGCCCTCTCTGTCTATGTATAAACAGTGCTGAGTGCCCTAAGTGAACCCCCTCCCTGAGCTTCTGGACACCAGCCAGGCCTCCGGGACTTACACCTACTATTCGGGCGGAGAGCGCTCTATGTAAGGAGAGAAGTTGTTTGTCTCCCTGCAAGACATTAGAAATTACCATCCTCCCCATACGTGGAAAATCCTGTCTTCTCCCACTTGACTACACCCATGATGGTGATTGCATCAGAGTTTTACTGTGTGCCATCTGTGAGTCAGTTCTGGTTGCAAAAAGCCTGTCAGGGGTCACAGTGATCTAGTGCCATCCACAGGGCAATCCTCTTAGTCCAATGCACCGGCCTAGCTTCATGCACAATTGTCACCTTTGACACACATAATAGGGCATCTATATACTACTCAGGGCTGGCTTTAGCACTGATGGCCTGGCCCTTAGGAGTGTGCCCTTCAGCTCTCCGGTAAGGAGTCGGCTATATGTATTACTTTATGAAATAAAGCATAGCAGGTAAGCCACTGTCGGAATGCTGAGAGAGGGTTAAAAGAGAAAAATACTCACTTCTCTCCCACCACTCCCATTTTGATGCTTTCCTTCTCTCCGCTGGTCTCTCTTTCCTGGTCCTGTCTTGAAACACAGGAAATGCCTACTTGGGCAAACGCCACTTGAGGCAGATGCCCACTGCAGTCAGAGATTGGGTAGGGGGCATTTCCTGTGCGTCAAGGCAGGGTTGGGAAGTAGAGTTAAAGAGGTTCTCTGGAAATTAAGAAAATGAAAATACTAAAATATTACTTTATGATAAATAGATTCCCTTTCATTAGTTATAATGGCTCGTTTTGTCTAGGGAGCAATCATCAGGAGAAATAAAATGGCTGCCGTCCTATTAGTACATAGAAAACCTGTCCTAATCATACAGGAAGCGAAGCTACTTCACAACACTGAGGTAAAGAGCTGCCTCATCCTCCTCTCTGCTCTACATGTCGGGGATTATGATCCTGAATACAGGTGCATCTCTGGGGGAATGGAGATGATGAGGAGACATGAGACCACTGACCACCAAAATGGGGTTCCCAGAATCCTGTGTCTGAGTGGAGTGGTAGTGCGCATGCTTGATCACAACAACATTTGCTTGTGAGCGACTGCTGGACATGGCCAAATGCTGAACTCGGTAGTGCCATAGAAGTGAATGAAGCACTGGTCACACGTGCACACTACCACTCGTTTTACTTGGGGAACCCCTTTCTTGTGATTGGAAGAACCCAGCGATCATACCTTTTATCTATACTGTGCATAGGTGTTTGTGGACCAAGCCTATGACTGCCTGCTTGTATGTTACTGCTCTTTGTGTGATGTGAAATCCTATTTTTACATAGAAAATTAATATTCCATGTGTTGTTGTTTTTTAGGATGTAAACGTTACCTGGTATACAGATAACCCAGACTTCACCAAGTGCTTCCAGAATACGGTCCTGGTATGGATTCCATGCATCTACCTCTGGCTCTGCTTCCCTTTCTATTTTTTATACCTCCGGCACAATGACAAAGGCTACATCCGAATGTCACATCTCAATAAGGCCAAAACTGTAAGTTCCTGTTCCGCAATTTATTTGGTATGGGAGAAGTAGTGACCTGGAATCACGACACTATGCTTCTCTTCAGGTTAGAGAGCAGAAATAACTACCTGTGTGTCTAGGGGGATTTTTCCCCAAAAAATTATGTTTGCTTGTCCCATTCTTGTCCTTATTCCGAATGAGAATGGCCCTTTCTGTGGATGGAGGTGAGGTAAATACGTAACGGAAGTTATTCTTATTTTGTGGACTGACATACTGACGCAGCCTTACATAGACACAGTAAAGGTTGTGTTCATGCCAGAGTATCCTAGAATAGTGCACAAAGTGAAAAAGATGCTTGACAGAAATCAAGAGAGTATCCAGACTGGTATGTTATAGCAATGGTAAAAGCATCTGTGTATGGAAGGCGTCTAACATTTTGAAGAAGATGAGCTACAGCGTCAGAAGAGCACATGAAACGCCACTTCTGGCAGCTAAAACTGAGAATGAGGTTACAGGCGGACATAGGTTCACAAAGCTGGGTAGCTGAAAATGTCGGTCCTAATGTACCGTTGAATCAGCAGTCTATAATTGGGCAGTTCAGAAAAATGCCCATCCCATGATCACTACTTTATGGCACATATCTCCAGTTCTGAGAACCGCTAACAATTTTTACACAATGGGGGACATTTATCCAGATTGCTGTTCCCGTACGCCAGTCTTGGTCCTTGTGCCCTGGATTAAGGTGCGCTTAATTTTTTAAGAGGCAAATGCATCCGTGTGCTAGTAACTAAAATCGGGCATAGACAAAGCAACTAAGATGACTGTATGGCTTCAAGCAGAGTGTTGTGGGCATGCTCTGTGACCTTTGCAGAGGTGATTGTGCAGTGAGGGGAGGAGGTGAGCTTCATCCATTACTTATCGTGAATGGTGGATCCTGTATGATCTACACCATATTTTCTTAATGAAATGTGGTTAGCATAAAAGCCTTTACGCAACAGGTCATTTCTGATGATAATTTCCCTTTAAAGCTTCACAGTTCCCAAAGTATTTAATACTCCAAAGCCTTCTCGTCGTTAGGCCTCTTTCACACAAGCGTATTTGCACTCTGTGTATGGCCTGAATTTTATGTACCGGAATACGCTGCTAATGTTCATGAATAGAGCAGTTCACATGGGCGTATAGTTTCCATCAGTATTTGCTTCCAGATACACACAATGCAATCTATGGGAGTGCATAAAAAAATGCAGGAAGGAAGTAATACCATACTATACCATCCAGAATCCATGCGTATTCCAGAGCCAGAATACAGACGGCTTTCAATACGCTTGTGTGAAAGTGGCCTATGGGGGTAACTCAAAACTGCAGGAAGGAAGAAATGCACAGATAAATCCTGATGATATACTGAAGCAATACTGAGTGTATATCATCTGGAATTCGTGCCTAATCCAGAGCCAGAATATGGACGGATTTCAAAACACTTGTGTGAAAGCGGCCAAACTCTCAATGTTTCTTAGATATACAGTACAGTACTAATGTCAATTTGCCCCTCCATTGATTATGCACCATTGTTAGCTTGTTATGTACTGGAGGCTTTCACTGACAAAAGATCTTAAATGGCACCTGTCAGCATATTTGTGCCTATGACACCGCATTGCTGAGCAAAAATGATGTTTTAATATATGCAAATGAGCCTCTGGGAGCAACGGGGGCGTTACCATTACACCTAGAGTCTCAGCTCTCTCTGCAACTGCTGAGCCCTCTGCACTTTGGCAGGGCCGGGCAGGCGTGATGATGATAACACTGCCTGGCCCTGTCAAAGCCGCAGTTGCAGAGAGAGCAGAGCCTCTAGGTGTAACATCAACTCCCCTATTGCTCCTAGAGTCATTTGCATTTATACAAATATTTTTCTAAGCAATGCGGGCACATTTGAACATGGGACCAACGAAGATGCCTTTAGCTGCCAAGTGCACATGTAACAGGTCAGCCAGTGTCATAGGTACACATCAACTGACAGATTGATGACCTATTCTTAGGTCAGATTGGCGGGGGTCAGACCCGCGAAACCCCAACGATAAGCTGTTTTCAGAATCTCAGGGATCGGCACTGCACAGCTGTTTTCTATACAGTTCCAATAGTGGTGCCTCTGAAATGGCTGATGTACTGGGAGTTGGACCTCTGATCTGATATTAATGACCTATCCTGAGGATAAGTAGGTGGACGTTGCTAAACAGATGTAACACCATGGGCGCCATTATAATGAGATGGAGAATATCTTACAATTGGAGAATTTGTGTAACAGAAAATACATTATATTAAAATGCCATTAAATGGTGGCAGAATCCCTTTATTGTTTTATGGATAGCTATAATGGGCATCAGAGCATAACCAACCCAAGGAGCCTATCGTCTGGCTTTTTCAGTGTGCATCCTGGGGGTTCCCTTTAAATCCAGGGACAAGCATGCCCCACACAGAATTAGTGACTCTGGAGACACGCGCGCTCCCAGCTGTTTTGTTCTCGCTGACTTGCAGAGAGCAATTAAAACCCCATCATGTTTCAGTTTTAATTTTTTCACTGACCATTAGAGGAGCATAAGAAATAACACTGTAATTGACCTGCAAAGCTTCGAAGCATTAAAGGGGTTGTCCGAGTTAAGAAAATAAAATATATAGCACTGTAAATCTGATGGTCAGCAATATATAACTAAGATGACATCTATTCTCTCATTTCCCTGGTTCTCTTCTAGACCTTTGTTTGCCTGCAATAAAAACAATCTCTGCCCCTCTTCCTGCTCTGCAAAGGGAGTGAATACAAGTGCTGCCCTGAATGACATGTCCGCCTGCTGGGAGACTCAGCAGCATGTTGTATGTGTAGGACTACAAGTCCCAGCTGTATAATTACACTGCTGATATACACAGGATCTTCCCCCTACCTGTTCTTGTGCAATGCTCTGCAGATCTCCTCTAGTTTGTCAGCTCCTGTGCCCAGCATTTGTCTCCTCACTGCCTGCAGCTACTCAGTAAAGCCTTCAGCCCTGAGTCTGTGCAGCTGAAGGGGTTAAGAATCCAGGAAGAGAACAGACAGCAGTGCTGGGGGCGTGGCCAGCACAGTGACATCTCTTGTACAGACACATATCTGCTCTCTCAGGCTTGTGCACAAAACATCATTAGAGCAGGGAGAGAAGCTGACATCACAGGTCATGTGACCCTCGGTGAAATCTGAGAAAGGAGAAACTACAGATGCAGTAAGTGCACGGTAAAGCTGTTACATTTGCCTAGTTAGAAACATACAAAGAACAAAAAAATAACTCAGACAGCCCATTTAACCTTGTTCCCGATCTCATAGTTCAGTGAGAAAGGAGGGTGTTTTTGGTTATGAAAGGCTCTATCGATTATCGTGTATTTTTTGGTTATTATCTAGGATAAGTGCTATTACTTCAGCTTTTCTATTGTAACCTTTATTTTTTATTTTTTTTTGTCTTTGCAGGCTATAGGGTTCTTGTTATGGCTGGTCTGCTGGGCAGATCTTTTCTACTCCTTCTGGGAAAGGAGTCAAAGTATTTATCGAGCTCCAGTTTATGTCGTAAGCCCTGCTGTTCTGGGTATAACTATGGTAAGAAGACGGTAACAGACGCTCAGTCGTGGTGCACTTTCTACTATATGTATTGACCCTTTTTTTTTTTTTTTTTCTTCTTTCTTTTTTTCAGCTGCTAGCTACTTTTTTAATTCAATATGAGAGGATAAAAGGAGAGCAGTCTTCAGGTGTATTGTTACACTTCTGGATCATAGCTCTGCTTTGTGCCATAATAATTTTCAGGTCCAAAGTTCTCCATGCCTTAAAACCGGTAGGTATCAGTGATCGTGTGGTGGACAGGAACCTCTCCCTCTGCAAAAATTACTATAAATCAGTACTTTAAAGAAAAAATTACTATAATGCAGTGCAATAAAGCATAATGTAACCCTTACTGAAAGATAAGCAAGGCTAAGTGTGCAACAGTCCTTTTATTCTGGTATTATGTTGCGGCATAGGAACAGAATACCAGAAATGCCAGATTTGGCATATGCCGGGCGGTTCCGGCCCCTGGTGGATCCCATTCACTATAATGGGGTCTGTCAGGTTTCTGGTGCGAATACTGACATTGTGCCTGACAAAATACCACCCCATGCACTGCACTGAACCTAGCCTTGTATTAGATTTTACTTTAGAGATTCTTGTCCTGTGCTTTTACATGGCCACAGAGCTCTTAAGTGACTGCTAATATTGTTTTAAAGGGGTTTCCCATTTTATAAGTGACAGCATATTGTTAGTATAGACCAGGGATGCCCAACTTGCGGCCCTCCAGCTGTTGCAAAACTAAAACTCCCAGCAAGCCTACAGCTATTAGGGCATGCGGGGAGTTGTAGTTCTGCAACAGCTGGGGGAGCTTCAGGTTGAGCATCCCTGGGATAGCCAATCGCCTTATGATTGGTGGGCGTTCCACTTCTGGGAGCCCCCACCAATGCTGAGAATAAAGGGGATGCTTCAGCCTCTACATGGTTTTCCCTTGCTCATCCAAACCTCCCAGCTCTTTAGGGAACTGCCACTAGCTCCATTCACTTGAATTGAGCTGGGCCATTGTTCTCCTTCACAGCAGACGATTATGGGGCTTCCAAGGTCCCCTACCCATTTTTTTTATTTTACTCACTTATATAGCGCTGACCTATTCTGCAGCGCTTTACAGACATCAGTCGCTGTCCCCAGAATGGCTCACATTCTAAGTTCCCTATCGGTATGTCTTTGAAGTGTGGAAGGAAACTAGAGAACCCGAAGGAAACCCACACAAACACAGGGAGAACATACAAACTCCATGCAGATAATGCCCTTGGTTGGACCCCAGTGCTCCAAGAAATCGGTGCTTACAACTGAGCCACCGTCTCCAGGTCCGGTGGTCTCTGCAGCAGTCGTGCTCCCTGGTCTTCTCTGGCCCGCTCTGCACTATCACCTGACTGCACACAGCGTCATGTCATAGTGTGCGCTGTATGTCCTGACGCTGTAGGTGGTCAGGACAGTGCAGTGCTGCCCCATGGAAGACAACCATTCACAGTAGGCGTTTTCACAGTATCTCTAAATGCTGTTAACAGTTTAGGCAATATGGCCGCCCCCATATACCTGTTCCGGAAATAGAATTTAAAAAAAACTTTGATATCTTAGATATCTGGTTTTAAATGGCAGAAAACATTTTCGGTGACACATTCCCTTTAAAGTGTTTTTGCCACCATAAAAACTTATTCTCCATAGAATTGGGGGTGAAATCTGAGTGGTGGGGGTCAACCGTTGGGTCCCCCACTGATCACAAGAAGGAGGTGGCAGATTTTTTTCTCAACGGTTTTCCATTTCTGTTAGTGGTGGTCCTTCGCGTACTGCGGTCTGTTAACCCAGCCTAAAAGAAGGATACATTTTGCTGTGCCCTTCTTTCTTTGCTGAAAACCCTTTGATGGAAGTTAATGTTGTGTCAAAAAAGTAGAAAGTAATAATGTGTTCACAAGAAGTCCGTGCTCTGTAGTCCAGCTGGGTGGCATTAGATGTGTCCTGATGTTAGGGGGCTGTTACACATTACACCATGTACTTGGAATGAAGTTGTGCCCTGTCCTTAGATGTCCCTTGTTTTCTTCCTCTGCGCAGGATGCCAGTATAGATGTGTTCCGGGACGTCACATTCTACATGTACTTTCTAATGGTGTTGGTGGAGCTGATATTGGCTGCCTTCCCTGATCAGCCTCCTCTCTTCTCTGAAATAGTCAATGATCCGGTGAGTAACCTGCTTGTAAGGTACAAATCTATCTTCTAAAGGTCCGCTGTTCAGAGAGCACGAGAGTTTCAACAAACTCTTATCCCCTGATTAACAGTCCATGTAAAAGGACCTTAAAGGGGTTGTCCACTTCGTGGCTACTTGTGACCAATTTGTTTGTAAGATGACTGCATGGCACTTACTAATATATCCTTTGTTGATGTTCTGTGCTGTTTAAGTTTTATAGGCCTATCCACATAGAGGTCCTGTCCATAAGATGGCCACTGATGAAGGGTCATGTGACCAGACACATCACTCAGTCTCCTCCATACAAGCACACCACACCTGCACTAAACTCCCGACAGTGCGAGTGCAGATGACACGTGCAGGGTATTTGAATGAATAAGACATCACATGGAGGTGATTGGCCCGGTCACATGACTCTCCATCAGCGGCCATCTTATGAACAGAACAGCACAAAACACTTGGCAAACAAGGGGAAATATAGAAAATGGTTCAGAATTTCAACAAAGCCTATATTAGTAAATGTCATGTTATCATCTCGCAAACACATTGGTCAACAATAACCAGAAAGTGGGCAACCCCTTTAAGTGCATAATATTCCTGGGCAGCTGTTTCCTCATTTTGTAAGGCTGCTGCAAGCTGGTCCAGGACAAATGTCGGACCATTGCATGCAACAGTTTTTGTCCTGCCCAAACACAGCATTTGCCGGAAAGCAGCCGGATCACCGTTGGACCTTATTGCAGTCAATGGGAATCCGGCGGTGAACTGTAGAATCCGTCAATGTCGGATCTGCCAGAATAGCATGCTGGATCTGTTACTGTAGATGTGAACGCGGCCTAAGAATTGTTTGTAAGATCATTACACGCATGCTGTTATACGGATTCTGAAGTGTGTCCATATTTCAAAAAGTCACGGAAAATAATGCACTAAAACAATAGATGCAAACGCAGTATATGGACTAAGCCCTGACTCTAATGATAAAATCTGAGACTCTCAGCAAATATATTTTGAATAAAACACGTCTGTCCATATTTCAGCCATTGGATAAAGACCTTAGTTGTACCTGAGCCATATCTTGCCTTCTGTTTAGAACAAGTCTGTAGATAAGCTGTAGTGACCAGTTATTTAGTCATTTCTACAGTAAAGTTACTCAGCAGTGAATTACTTCCAGTGAAGGGACAGACTACTGTAACTTATAGGAAGTGTTCAATAAAAATAACGCTAAAGCTATATAAAATACTGACTGTAGTAAGATCATACAAAAAAGTTAGACCAGCACCTCCAGACAATATGAAATAAAAGTGCAGGTGCACGCTACCACAGCTGCAGTGCAAAAGCAAAGAAACGCCACGTGCAGCAGCGCACCGCTCCATGCACAAAAACACTGGACACATGGAGAAATATGAACTGTGTCACTGCTATACTTGCTATATGAAAATAAGAAGCTCTTTGTGCGCATTTTTTTTATCAAAATTGTGTCGGGCCCATCTACCAGCGACAAGGTGGGACCTACATTAACAGACTTGCCTCTACTGGACCTACAAAATTAAGAGCAGTGATGCAGTTCAGATTTATCCATGTTTCCAGGGTTTGCATGTGTCTTTGCGCGTGGAGCAGGATGCTGTTGCCTATAGTGTTTGCTTTTATGGTAGGATCAGAACAGGCCATGTAGACTGTGTCCTGGACTGAAGCTTCATTCTGCAGCCCAAGGGTATGAAGGACACGTGCCCAGCGTCGGACTGGGGTACTTGGGGCCCACCAGTAAAAATTTATTTTGGGGGCCCACAATACAGATACATTCAAATATAATAAATAATCTAACAAGGTTTTTTAAGTTTTTTTATATGAACATAGGCTGGTTGAGGAGCTGTACGTTGAATATATGTATGTAGTGCAGTAAGTCTACTGTGTTATGTGCCACTTGTATAGGGAGTGGGAGACTAGGGGCCCACTTTGCTCAGGGGCCCACCGGGGGATTCCCCTGTACCCCTGTGGGCCAGTCCGAGCCTGCACGTGCCAACAGGATGTTTTGTAAAGGGCATTGGTTAAACGGCAGCTTCTTACAGGGATTCCCCAGTCAAAACCATTAGATAAGACAGTCAATGTTGTCTGAGATGAGATTCGCAAATTGTCGCTTTCAACATGCAGTTTTGCAAACAGCTAATTTTGCCAATGGACAGCCTGGGATTTCTGCAGTTGAAGTGTAGTAATATATATGGCGGTCATTCAGATGAATGCCTGTTCGTATAATACATGGACCGATTGAGTCTGCCAAAGCGGGAGCTTCAGAGGTAGTTCTGATGTTGATAGGAGGGTATCTTCAGATGACAACCCCTATAATGTTGCAGTGAGTACCCTGTGGGTTGTTTGCTTCACAGCCCCCGTTGTGCAGAGCAGTATCAGGGTGCCCCCCTGCTGTGTGTGTGTGTGTGTGTGTGAATGTGTGTGTGTGTGTATGTATATGTATATATATATATATATATATATATATATATATATATATATATATATAAAAAAAAAATTTTTTATACCGGCCGTGTGTGTTCGAAAATGCCAGCCCTGTGGTAGAAATGCCTATTCTTGTCCGCAATTGCTCTGTCTTTTTTGCGGGGCCGCGGAACGGAACTACGGATGTGGACAGCATCTTTTGCGGCCCCATGGAAATGAATGGGTGCGCATCCGTTCCACAAAATTGCAGAACGGATGCCGACACGCAAATATGGTCGTCTGAATGAGCCCTTATAACATGTATCTATTACGTGGATCCGGGAGCAGGGCTGGCTAAGAGCTGATTTGCTTTCTATTACATGAAGCTCGATGCATTCCGATAATGGGGCAGAGAAGCCATGAGAAAGGTCTCGGGTTTTCTGTCCTCTTTCTTCCATGCTAATCATTTGCGTTAGTTGGTCCCAAATCGAGAAAACTCAGCTAAGGTTAAAAAATGACACTTAAGACAGGAATGTGCGTGGGTGGAAGGTCAGACTTGTCGTATTACTAGGATTAAAGCTAATAGACACCACGCCTTCTCTGTAATTGCTGATTTCCAAGTCTCAGCTCTGTAGGTATATTTATTGGTAACAAATATATATATTTTTTTTTAAAGTGGTTTCAGAAAATAAAACTTTTTTTATTTATTGTGATAAAGGTCTGCAGGTTTCAAATGTAACGTCTGCGTCAGCTCCTTGTGCTTTCAAAATCTCTGCTTGCTGTCAATTAAAAAGCACCTTCATTGTTTACTTCCAGTGGAAAAATGTCTTTCGTGGGCATGTGATGAATAAATAAGAAAAAAAAACAAAAAAACACGTAAAGTGCACCAATGGGTTAAAACCAATTAAACTCAGGGAGGGTAAAATGCTCATGTTGTGTGGTTCTGCTTTGGACATGAAAAATTTCAAGGGCGATAAGCTGCTGCCAGAGGCATCTCATTCTCCTCTCCCTATTGAGAACACATGCATGCCTGGTTGAACCAAGCATGCATGTTTATGCATTTGAGTCCAGGAGGAGTAGCTGTCCAGTGCTAAACCAAAGTTAGGAAAGTAGAAATGGCGCAGGGAAAGTGCTGCCTTGCTCTTGACAGGAAAATGTCATGAGGATTCATTCATACAGAAACTAGTTTATTGTGATGCTTGTGTGACCTGGAAACGCGCTCACAATCTAGTTTCTTTATTAATGACTCCTCGCGGCATTGTATTGTATGAAAGGCTCAGGCAGTGCCCGTAGTACGCCGTGTTGGCTTTATGCCTCTCATGATGCGGGTAGACATATGTGCTTGGTGCAATAATCGGAGACGTCCTGTCCTGCGCATAAAATCTGCATCCAAACCGTCCATAAATTTGCACTATTTATCACATTTTTGGTGCCAATTTTCTGCACAAGAAAAAATGCAACAACAATTCATGAGCTTCAGATTTCAGAGCAGCAAGTCAATTTCTGCACCTAAGGAAAAGCAAAGGGGGTCATTTACTAAGACAGGCGTTTTAGATGTCAGTCTTAATAAACCCTATGATACACCGAAGTTATAAAGAGGCACCGGCCTCTACATAACTTTGGCGCATCCAGTGCTGGTCTAAATGTAAGCCAGCTTCCTTGCTGTCTTACATTTAGACCATTTACTTCGCCTAAAACAGGTGTAAAAAAAATGATACCGGTAATTGGGACGGGTCTGCCGGCCCGTCCACTTCCCGGCCCGTGCCACACCCACTTTTTTAGGCCTGGTTTGAGTTGGGAAAAGTCACAGATTGTGGCACAACTAAGGCTACTTTCACACCTGCGTTTTGGTGCGGATCCGTCTGTGCAGATACCAGACGGATCCGCACCTATAATGCATACGCTTGTATCTGTTCAGAATGGATCCGTTTGCATCACCATGAATGATAATGCAAACTGATCTGTTTTGACTTACATTGAAAGTCAATGGGAGGCGGATCCGTTTTCAATTGCACCATATTGTGTCAGTAAAAACGGATCCGTCCCCATTGACATACATTGTAAGTCAGGACGGATCCCTTTGGTTCAGTTTCGTCAGACTGACCTCAAAACGCTGCAAGCAGCGTTTTTGTGTCCTCCTCCGGAGCGGAATGGAGGCTGATCGAAGGCAAACTGATGCATTCTGATTGGATCCTTATCCATTCAGAATGCATTGGGGCTGAACTGATCTGTTTGGGGCCGCTTGTGAGAGCCCTGAAACGGATCTCACAGACGGACCCAGAAACGCCAGTGTGAAAGTAGCCTAACTGATGCGCCACAATATAGCCTAATGTAGGCGTATATCTGAATAATAAATGACCCCTAAAGTGTATCTCAGATCTGTCTTAATTTTTATACGCTTTGTTGGTACTGTATTATGCTTCTTTTTTTTACGAAATCCTCGAGGGTCCTGTGCATCCATCACAGATGTGTATGCAATGGAAGTAAACGTTAAGAGCCAGATCACATGCAATTTTTAGTTTTTTTCCCTCATTTTGGAGCGTTTCCGCTGTTAAAATCGGCTCCAAAAAAAGCCTCCAAACCATCTCCCATTCATTTCAAAGGGAAGTGGCACTTTTTCTTTTTTTTTGCTGTGGAAAAAGAAGCAGCGTGCCCTACCTTGGGATGGAATCCACGCTGAATCTCCCATTGAAATTAATCGGAAGCATTAAAAAAACAGCTCCATACTTCTGCACGTTTCTTGGCAAGTATCCGTGCCAAAAAGCCCTAGCAGTAAATGCAGTTGATTAAAAAACAGTGTAAAAAATCTCACTGAAAACATGCAGATTCCGCACGTGTAGGCAGATTGGGTGAACATACCCTAAAGGTTTCCTCTAAATGACAGCAAGCAGTGATCTTTTTTTACTATTACTAGTCTTATTCAGAGTTGTATTGGACCTTTGCTTGTGGCTTGGTAGTTTTCCATGCCACTCACGTGGACTCGTAGGCTTTTTGGGTGAAGGGATTAGGGATGAGAGAATCCAATTCGGGGTGAAACATCCGAAGTCGATTCGCATAAAACTTTGTTCCATTACTGTATGGAGCAAGAGCTCCGTACAGTATTAGAATGTATTGGCTCCAATGATCCGAAGTTATTACTTCGCAAAGTCTCACAAAAAAAGAAACCATTTCCCGAACTCGGGTTCGGTTCCAAGAGGGGATACTCACATGTAGACTGCTTTTATATGTGCAGTCTCATGTGCCTTTTTACTACGATGACTTCTAACCTGATTTGTGGAACCAGATTAACCTTCCCCTAAGGCCTCCTGCACACGACCGTTGTGTGCATCCGTGGCCGTTGTGCCGTTTTCCGTTTTTTTTCACGGACCCATTGACTTTCAATGGGTCCGTGGAAAAATCGGAAAATGCACCGTTTGGCAGCCGCATCCGTGAGCCGTGTTTCCTGGCCGTGAAAAAAATATGACCTGTCCTATTTTTTTCACGGCCAACGGTTCACGGGCCCATTCAAGTCAATGGGTCCGTGAAAGAACACGGATGCACACAAGATTGGCATCCGTGTCCGTGATCCGTGGCCGTAGGTTTTAGTTTCATACAGACGGATCCGAAGATCCGTCTGCATAAAAGCTTTTTCTGATCTAAGTTTTCACTTCGTGAAAACTCATTTCCGACAGTATATTCTAACACAGAAGCGTTCCCATGGTGATGGGGACGCTTCTAGTTAGAATACACTGCAGACTTTGTACAAGACTGCCCCCTGCTGCCTGGCAGCACCCGATCTCTTACAGGGGGATATGATAGTACAATTAACCCCATCATATCCCCCTGTAAGAGATCAGGGCTGCCAGGCAGCAGGGGGCAGACCCCCCCCCCCCCCCTCCCCAGTTTGAATATCATTGTGCGGCCCCCCCCCCCCCCTCCCCTGTTGTTAACTCGTTGGTGGCCAGTGTGCGCACCCCCCTCCCTCCCTCCCTCTATTCTTTTAATACATTGGGGCCAGTGTGCGCGCCCCCCCCCAACCCCCCCCCCCCTCCCTCCCTCTATTGTTTTAATACATTGGGGCCAGTGTGCGCGCGCCCCCCCAACCCCCCCTCCCTCTATTGTTTTAATACATTGGGGCCAGTGTGCGCGCCCCCCCCCAACCCCCCCCCCCTCCCTCCCTCTATTGTTTTAATACATTGGGGCCAGTGTGCGCGCGCCCCCCCAACCCCCCCTCCCTCCCTCTATTGTTTTAATACATTGGGGCCAGTGTGCGCACCCCCCCAACCCCCCCCCCCCCTCCCTCCCTCTATTGTAATCATCATCGGTGGCAGCGGAGTAGAAGATTTTCATACTTACCTGCTTCTTGCTGCTGCGATGTCTGCGTCCGGCCGGGAGCTCCTCCTACTGGTAAGTGACAGGTCTGTGCGGCGCATTGCTGTCACTTACCAGTAGGAGGAGCTCCCGGCCGGACGCAGACATCGCAGCAGCCAGCAGCCAGGTAAGTATGAAAATCTTCTACTCCGCTGCCACCGATGATGATTACAATGGGGGGAGGGAGGGGGGTGGGGGGGTGCGCACACTGGCCCCAATGTATTAAAACAATAGAGAGAGGGAGGGAGGGGGGGCGCGCGCACACTGGCCCCAATGTATTAAAACAATAGAGGGAGGGAGGGGGGGGGGGGTTGGGGGGGCGCGCGCACACTGGCCCCAATGTATTAAAATAATAGAGGGGGGGTTGGGGGGCGCGCGCACACTGGCCCCAATGTATTAAAACAATAGAGGGAGGGAGGGAGGGGGGTGCGCACACTGGCCACCAACGAGTTAACAACAGGGGAGGGGGGGCCCACTGGCCATCAATGAGTTAAAAACAGGGGGGGGGGGGGGTCTGCCCCCTGCTGCCTGGCAGCACCTGCCAGGCAGCAGGGGGCAGTCATGTACACAGTTTTTTTGTATATTCTAACCTGAAGCGTCTCCATCACCATGGGAACGCCTCTGTGTTAGAATATACTGTCGGAAATGAGTTTCACGATGTAGCTCATATCCGACAGTATATTCTAACATAGAGGCGTTCCCATGGTGATGGGGACGCTACAAGTTAAAATATACCATCGGATTGGAGAAAACTCCAATCCGATGGTATAACAGAACTCCAGACTTTACATTGAAAGTCAATGGGGACGGATCCGTTTGAAATGGCACCATATTGTGTCAACATCAAACGGATCCGTCCCCATTGACTTGCATTGTAATTCAGGACGGATCCGTTTGGCTCCGCACGGCCAGGCGGACACCAAAATGACTTTTTTTTCATGTCCGTGGATCCTCCAAAAATCAAGGAAGACCCACGGACGGAAAAACGGTCACGGATCACGGACCCACGGACCCCGTTTTTGCGGGCCGTGAAAAAAAACTGTCGTGTGCATGAGGCCTTATTCTGTAACGGTTCATAGTATTTGTGTATGGTCTGTTGCTCGTCACCAGGGAGCAACAATAATGTACGATGCATGTCACCAAACCTGTTTCTCCACTGTTCCCGGTGTACTTGTACTATTCTTATTTCATAGTTTTCGCTTCCTTCTGTAAGGGCACGGCTACGTCGCAAAGTCACGCGGCACAAATAATTGTGACTTGTCTGCAACTTGCAACGAAAACCCAGCCAAGTCGCAGGTGTGTCTCGTGCCGCATGCAACTTACGTTAAAGTCAGTGGAATAAAGGTTGCATGCTATTTGTGGCACAAGATCCGACATGCCTGGATTTTTGGCTGCGACGCCTCTCGTTGCGACGCTATTGAGAAACATACTACATGTGTCGCTGTGTGTCCCTACCCTTCAGAGGTTTCTGTTGCGGCAGGCCCTCATCAGAGATTTCACTCATTGTCTGCTCTCACGGTAACTCTAGCTTCCTGGGATGGAGTCTAAGGCTGAGTTCACATCAGCGTTGAGACAAATGTCCTGCATGCTTCAAAAATCTTTCTCTGAGCAGAAGCGTAACGGACCCTATTATAGTCTATGGGGCCCGTAGGCTCCGTTCAGCTTAGATGTGTGCCAAGTCCGTCCTTTCCGTTCTCTTGCTCCTATAACGGAGCACGAGAACGGAAAGGCTGAATGCTGATGTGAACTCCGCCTTATTTGTACTCCACTCCAGGGCTGGCGTACTTTTCTTCGTCTGTTTTTAGTGCCGTGCTGCGCCACATTTTGTCTAAAGTCGCACTTTCATGCACATAGTAATTAGACCAGTCTTAGTGAATATGAACCTGTCATACTGATAAAGAGCCACTAGAGGTCAGACTAATTACAATACGCCTAGCCTAATGTTGAACTGCTGTGAGACTTGATAAATAGTCAGCAAAAGAAAGACAGGTGATTCAAATACGCCTGTCTAATTGAAAGCCTAAAATCAGGCGAGCTTGATAAACGCTCCTCAATGTTTGCACCTTGTTAACGCAGGTGGGATCTTGCTCTGTTGAGCTTTCCGTTTTTCTGAGGCTACATTCACATTGTCAGTAACCCGATCCAGCAGAGAACAGCCTGCTGGAGTTCACCAGATCCGGAATAGCCAGATGCTGCCGTTCACCATAGGACCCCAAAGACCCTAATGGGATCCGGCAGGGATCTGGACGCTTTCCGCCATGAGTTCCTGGCTTCAGCTCCCAAGCCGAAGCGTCTGGCAGCCACATCCAGGGGAAGAGTAAATGAGGAGGGGGCTGCATTTGTGTGGTTCTTTCCATTGAAGTGCACAAAAGTTACAGAAACAGACGAGCAACCGCTAACATTTATTCGAGCAGGACTTAGCTTCTTTTCCCCCTATTAAAAGTAAAAAATAACGCGTATCATTTTACATGCAGTAGGCCTCCTGTATTACAGATGTCGTCTTAAGGAAAGTGCCCTTTTTATCTGCTTACATATTAAATCTTTTTCCAAAGTGGCTGAGAAAGGAAAGCTGAGCCTCGATTGTGTCATGTGGGAACTTAGGCCGTTTTTGCTTTGAAATGGTTTTGATGCACAAAGTCTATAATCGTAGCACAAGGTGTCACTTATAATATTACGCTTGAGATGAACAAGAGCAATCTCAAGTGGCTGTCAAGGTCATACCCAGGGGAATATTCTCAAGAAACTCGTGATGTTCTAAAATCCTAATGGTTGGGAATTACTACAGCAGAGAATTTAAAGGAACATTCCAGTCATAAAATCAGGGCTTCACTTCATGTGTTATCAGAATGGGCTGATGCAACCTGAGGGGTGAGAAAAGGGTTTGTAATACAGTGCTGGTGGCAAATTGGTTCTCCTCCAGAAGGTAGAAAACGTTCTCTAGTGCCCCCGATGGAGACATTTTTCTTCCTTCTAGAGAGGAGTTAATTTGCGTACTTTTACCCGGTTGCCTAGTAAGGCTTCACGCACACAGTCCTCAAAGGGTGTGCAATATGGACAAGAATAGGACTGTTTTCTGTGATTTGTGTAAATGGGTATTCACATCACCCTAAGCGTCCATTCACACGTCCGTTGTTTCTTTCCTGATCTGTTCCGTTTTTTGCTGAACAGATCTGGACCAGATCTGGACCCATTCATTTTCATTGGGTCCTGAAAAAAAATCTGACATTGTGCTGTCCGTTTTTTTTCAGGACCCATTGAAAATGAATGGGTCCAGATCTGGTCCAGATCTGTTCAGCAAAAAACGGAACAGATCAGGAAAGAAAAAACGGACGTGTGAATGGACCCTAAGGCTCCATTCACACATCCGCAATTCCGTTCCGCATTTTGCAGAACAGAATTGCGGACCCTTTCATTTCTATGTGTGGCCCCGATCCAGAAATGCGGACCTGCACTTCCGGGTCCGCATTTCCGTTCCTGAAAAAAATAGAACATGCCCTATTCTTGACAATAATAGGCATATTCTATTAGTGAGGGCGATGTGCGGTTCGCTAAATGTGGAACACACGTTGACGGTGTCCGTGTTTTGTGGATCTGCAAAATACACACTGATGTGTGAATGGACCCTTAGTGTTTTGCGATCCACTAAACATGGATACCGGCCATGTGCACACGACATCACGGTGCAGACCCATTGACTTCAATGGGTTTTTGGTGCGCATGATGGAGTGAAGTTTAGGACATGTCACATCTTTTGCAGCATGGATGCGGAAGCACACGGAAGGGCTGTCCTTAAATGCAAAAAAAAAACAAGCTTTTGCACACATTTCTTGCATTTGCATTCATTTCTATGGGGCCGCAAAAGCTGCGGACAGCACACCATGCGCTGCCCCCCATCCCTATATCCGTTCTGCGGTTCCATGATGAGATGTCCTATTCTGGTCCATATTGCGGGCAAGGCTAAGCATTTCTACAGTAGTGCGGAACTGCAAATATGTGTGGGGCACATATGGTCGGTAACCCTGTTTTGTGGATCCGTGGTCTGCAGACCGCAAAACACTTATGGTTGTGTGCATGAGGCCTAAGATGCTTGTGAAAACTATTGTAAAAATGGCGTCAAGTTACAAAACTGCAACTAAAAATGACCAGTTTTCACTGCTACTGATCAGCCTGAACCAGGCCTAAGACTCCCTACACCAGTTGGATCCCCACAAGGAAAACCAGTCCCTTCCATGGTTCTTGGGTAGAATTGTGGGAATAATGTTGGTATGGCGCACAGAATACCACGGGACGCTATCAGCAGGGTGGCCTACAAAGAATGCTGCAACGGAGAGCAATAAGGAAGAGCGGCGAGGCAGGCCTTGTGGGCACCGCTTCTCTGAGCCTGTCTTTGATTTGCCTGGAATATGCATTTTAATCCTTTTTATTTCTTCCTAGAATCCGTGTCCAGAATCAAGTGCTTCTTTTCTCTCTAAAATCACTTTCTGGTGGATGAGTAGGTAAGGCGCTGTGTATGTATGCAGCATATTCTAAGCGTCTGGATTCCCTGCCCCAAAGCTCAGTATGTTTCCTAATACAGTTACAACCTGTGTACTCGGTATTTGGCTGCTGGAAATATGTTAATCGCGCTGTTTGTTATAAGGCGGGGTAGTAATCTTCTGCTTTGGGCTATACAGTCTTGGGGTGGATTTACACGTGCAGACGAGCAGCCAGTGATCAGGAAGAAAGCTGCTCGTTCAGTGGGGGTAAAGGGCTGAGTTTACATGCAGTGGTCACCTCCACAGTATGAGATCGCTCGTCCTGATACAGCCGCGTTGTTTCTGGGCGCTGTTTAGACCGCATGATCAGAAACAATCAATTACTTGTCTGCGTGAATGACAGTTTCACGCGTTCATCGTGGGATCGGCTGCACCTTTATACAGGCAGACTATCGGGACGTGTGAACCCGCCATTACATTTGTAGACTGGAGTAGATACTGTACATATGGGGGTCATTTATCAAACCGGTGTAAAGTAGAACTGGCTCAGTTGCCCATAGCAACCAATCAGGTTTCACCGTTCATTTTCCAAAGGAGATGTCAATAATAAAAGGTGGAATCTGATTAGTTGCTATGGGCAACTGAGCCAGTTCTACTTTACACCGGTTTGATAAATGACCCCATAGCCATTGATATTATGAGAGACTAACTGAAAATGGCAAAGGTTTATTAGCATTTTTTTTTTTCTCTTAAAGGGGGTATATTCAGCAAATACCATATATTATGTAGAGTAAATTAATACAAGGCACTTACTAATGTATTGTGATTGTCCATATTGCTTCCTTTGCTGGCTTCATTCATTTTTCATCACGTTATACACTGCTCGTTTCCATGGTTACGACTACCCTGAAATCCAGCAGCAGTGGTCATGCTTGCACACTACAGGGAAAAAGCACCAGCTTATGTGCTCTCTCTCTCTGTCCCGGCCACCAGAGAGGTCGGGAGATTTTTTTTTTTTTTTTTTCCTATAGTGTGCAAGCACGGCCACCACTGATGGATTGCAGGGTGGTCATGGGAACGAGCAGTGTATAATGTGTTGGAAAAATGTATCCAGCCAGAAAAGGAAGCAATATGGACAATCATAATATATTAGTAAGTGCCTTGTATTAGCTTCCTCTACCTAATAAATGCTATGTGCTGAAATAAGACATTTAAGAGACATGACATATGTAAATCCAACACAAGTCACCCCTGACTTTACTCCAGCAGCCGAGTGTGCTCTATAAAATATTGTCAATGCATCAGAGCACTAACTACACTTCTGTCTATACCGGGCCCCAGAGACACAGCAACATGTCTTAAGCTGCCCATACACATTCAATAGCTGTCGCTGTTCTATGGGGACAGTTCTGGCTGCGGCTTATCTCCCGGGAGAACAAAAGGATCGGGTGAAAGTATTCATGTCAACCCCCGGGCATCATACACAGGTCCCAGGCTTAACAGCCAGACCCAGCCAGCACCAGTAGCAAAACACACCTAAATAAAAAATGTGCTTCGCCTGTAAAAACTGTGGCGAATTGCTGTAAAAGGCATGTGGTATCGCCTTACAGCACAGTGCCACAAGGTGTGAACACGCCTGGTATCTACTTAAAGTTCAATTTTCTCCCCCGGCACTTGTCCAGTTATCATTCCATGGAGAAAATGTTATTCATAGTATGAAAGGCTATGGACACCTTTGGGGGCATTCTTTTTTTTTTTTTTTTTTTATTGCATTGTACTTGGTTTTGAGCTAAAAATCATTTTGTCAGTTGGTCTTTATTCTATTTTTTTTAACCTTTTTCTCTGTACAGCCTTGAGATTCTCTATTAGCATGCTTCCAGGCAGCTCAGCTGATGGCTCCTGATCTCTGACCTCCCAAACCCTCTTCATGGCTCCATTCTTATGTGTCTTAAATAATTGTCTGACCTTTTTAGTGATTTAGTAAAGAGATTTATTAGATGACCGGCAGAAAGTGAAAGTAGTATTCTCACAGCCAGACAAACGGTTAACCCTTTGTGACAGAACAGCTGAATATTTTTAATAAAGACTAGGGATGAGCAAACTTGTGTTTTCAAGTTCGGCTTCCCCTGCCACAGACCATAACTTATTATCTGTGGTAGCGGAATCCATAACGGAAATCTTAGATAACACAAACCTTGAAAACACAAGTTCGCACATCCCTAATAAAGACCAGTTGAAAAAAATATAGATTTTTAGCCCAAAATGATTAAAATGCCATCATCAAAAAAATTTCCTCTGGAAGTGTACATAGCCTCTAAGCCCAGTGTTAAGCGGGTATTTCGGTTATAACAAGTTATCCCCTCTCCACCGGATATCAGAACGGTGGAGGTCCTAGCGCTGGAACCCCCGCCGAATACTAGAACAGAGGCCCCGTAACCTGTGGAACAATATTAATTTCTATAGGAGCAGCAGAGATAGTGGAGTACAGCTCTAGGACCCCCACCAATCTGATAATTATCCCCTATCCTGTTGATAGGGAATAACCTAACATAACTGACATACCCCTTTAACTTGACTAGTTACTGCTCCCCATACACTTGCATGCTCAGATCAACTGAGGATGCACGTATGCTCAGGTAGGGAGAGGCGAACAAGCTACTGCTAGACTTCTCAGCCACTGGCTTATCTCATTTGAGAATAAAAGGGTTGGGCATATTGAAATCCAGCATACTTGACGTCTGCTGTTAAGAGATTTGGGATGCCCCCCATGCACATTAGATGGTTGGCAGATCCCGCCGACATCCATCTTGGAGTCGGGGCTGTATCAGAAAAACGGTTTTGTTTATTTGCCTTATAGGTTGTTCTGTACTTTTTTTGCAGTATGATGGTACAGGGATACAAGCGACCCCTGGAAACCAAGGATTTGTGGTCTCTAAATAAAGAAGACATTTCGATGGAAATTGTGCCCGTCTTGGCCAGAAATTGGGAAAAAGAATACCTTAAAAGTAAAAGGTGAGTACTTCTACAAGATGGAGATCAGGACGAGACGCCGAGTGCTGCATGTTTCAGTCGAAATAAGCATTTTGACATCTACGCCTTGTCTACTAAATGTTGTAATTAAAGGGATTGTTCTGTTTCCTGTATTGATGACCTATCCTCAGGATAAGTCATCAATATCAGATTGGCGGAGGTCCGACTACCGGCACCCCCGCCGATTAACTGTTTACAGAGAATATAGCGCTCCTGCAAGCACTGCCTTCTCTTCATTGTTTGTCTGCTCCTATCTTGTGCGGAATCACAGACCTGAAGGCCCATGGAAGGGCTTCCGATTTGTTCCTCTGCCCCCCAAAAGATAGGACATGTTACCGTATTTAGCAGATCGCGAATCCATTCAAGTCAATGAGTTCGCAATACAGAGTCCACAAGGCCGGTGCCCATGCATTGCGGACTACTGTTGGTGTGCCGCAACACGAGCACGGTGACCATATGGTCGTGTGAATGAGCCCTCACAGCCTTGCGTTTAGCCACTTGTTGCCTAATCCTGCTCTCTCCATTCTACTCCAGACAGGCATTGAAAACGGTCTATACTTCTGAGAAACCAACCAAGCAGGCTGAGCCAGGAGATGAAGTGGGAGAGGAGGTCGAGGCACTGATTGTGAAGACGACCCCAAAAGATACGGAAACATCGTTGCTTAAAGCCTTATATAAAACCTTTGGCCCTTATTTTTTCATGAGCTTCTTCTTCAAATTCCTTCATGATATTCTGATGTTTACTGGACCAGGAATATTAAGGTAAGTACCCGATAAGCCCCTGCTGACTGTTATATTTTCAAACGGGCTCGCCTGCATACATATAAGGCTAGTTTCACACTAGTGTTCGGCTGTCCGCTCGTGAGCTCCGTTTGAAGGGGCTCACGAGTGGACCCGAACGCCTCCGTCCAGCCCTAATGCATTCTGAATGGAGCGGATCCGCTCAGACTGCATCAGTCTGGCGGCATTCAGCCTCCGCTCCGCTCAGCAGGCGGACACCTGAACGCTGCTTGCAGCGTTCGGGTGTCCGCCTGGCCGTGCGGATCCGTCCAGACTTACAATGTAAGTCAATGGGGACGGATCCGTTTGAAGATGCCACAATATGGCTCAATCTTCAAGCGGATCTGTCCCCCATTGACTTTCAATGTAAAAGTCTGGACGGATCCGCTCAGGCTAATTTCACACTTAGCTTTTTTTTGCCAATATAATGCAGACGGATCCGTTCTGAACGGAGCCTCCGTCTGCATTAATATGATCGGATCCGTTCAGAACGGATCCGATCGAACGCTAGTGTGAAAGTAGCCTAACGTAACAAGATGTGTTTCTCCTGTATGGCCTAGAGATGATCTTTTAGAGGTACCAAAAAATGTGTTGCATTGAAGGATTCTGTACTGTGTCTTTAGCAGACGTAGTAACGTTTTGTGCGGATTAGTCACCCCTGTAGAGGAAGAGGACTTGTCACCACTTCTACGTGCATGCTTTATGAACTACTTACATTCCCCATGTAATGACAATCCTGGAGCATGTTTTCATCCAACTTTGTGTTGTCCCATTCCTCTTTTATTCCTGCTAGAAATGTATAAAGAGAGTGCTCAGTCTGACACTGGCAGCACTGATTGGACATTGGCAGTCTGTGCAGCAACTACTCCCCCTCCATCGCAACTGGTAACACCCAGCTGTCCCTTTAGTTATAAACTTCTAGCAGGAAGAATAGAGGGATGCCACAGTATAGGGTCTTTAGACTCCACGTGCAAAATTTTTATTTCTGGTGGAATGCAATTATTTACCAGCTCGGACATGTTAGGAGTGGTGACGGCTCCTCTCCACCAGTCACTTTGCCAACGAGCAACCACTGCAAAGACCAGAAGAGTAACTGCTCTCTCACTTGAGAGGATGCCGTGCGGGTAATCAGCTGCGTGAAAGAGTGCCAAGCCGCGCTCCGGACAGCAGAGACACAGAGCATTAACATGACTGATAATGCTCCGTGCCGCTCTGTGATCTTTGTACTACAAAATCATTGTGACCACTTTATCTCTCTCTGATTTTGTAGTAAAAAGATTAGAGCGGCACGGAGCATTATCAATCATTTTAATGCTCCATGTCTCTGCTGTCTGGAGCGGGGCTTGGCACTCTTTCACGCAACGGATTTACCCGCACGGCATCCGCTTGTGTGAAAGAGACCTAAGGGTACATTCACACAACCGTGCCATGTTTTGCAGTCCGCGAATTGCCGATCCGCAAAACACTGATACCGGTCGTGCGGAACGCACAGGGCTGGCGCTATATAGAAAATGCAGACAAGAATAGGACAGGCTCTATATTTTTTGCGTGGCCGCGGAACGGAACTACGGTGTCTGCTGTCCGTATCTTTTGCGGCCCCATTGAAATGAATGGGTCCGCACCCGTTCCAAAATATTGCGGAACAGATGTCGACATATTCATACGGTCATGTGAAGGTAGCCTTATTATGAAGGGAGGCTGTACATCTATGGCTCCTTCATGCAGATCTTTATTATGGCCTACACAGTGGATGCACTGATCTTCTGCAGACATGGGATCCACGGCTAGGGCTGCATTTCACTTTGTACCCTAAGCTGTGTAGCTCAGTTAGTTCATGAGTGATTTGTGTATATAGGACCTTTTAAAGTGAATGCCTATTATTGAACACCATTTTGCTTGTTTTTTGTTTAGTGTTTTTATTGTAAGCCGGTTTCTCTGTGCTAATTAATTTCTCAGTATATATGACCCTCAGATGCCTGGTTTTCTGATGGAAGGCTCCAGTTTTGCTGAATAAACATAAATTTAAAACTGGGCATACATGAGATAACGTCTTCCAACCAGTCAGTAGGCATCGGCTATCTCTCCTCATCCTACCATACATTTATATACCGGTACATAGTGATTTGGGAGCAGGGAGAAAACTGCTGCTAGACACATGTGGCAAAAGGCTGTTAAAATCCAGCATGCCCAATCCTTATGCCCCCGACATCAGCCATCATGGTAGAGGGCCCCATAAGCATTAGGTGGGTGGTTGAAATCTGCAGCTTAAGAGTCAATTCACACGCCAGTAAGTCTTCTGCGGATCTGCAAATTGCGGATCCGCAAAACACAGACACTGGCAATGTGCATTCCGCAATTTGCGGCCCGCATATCGCCGGCACTGTAATACAAAATGTCTAATCTTGTCCGCAATTGCGGACAAGAATAGGTCATGTTCTTTTTTTTTTTGCGGAAACGGAAGCACGGATGCGGAATTGCAGATCCGCAAATGCGGATGCGGACAGCACATTCCGGCCCCATTGAAAATGAATGGGTCTGCACACGTTCCTCAAAATTGCTGAACGGATGCGGACCCATTTTGCGGACGTGTGACTGGACCCTAAGACAGCACAGATTCTTCTCTTTGCTTGCAGCCACCTCTAGAGCATCATGGTCAAATTGAGTTTTTAGCTGTGAGTACTGAAAAATTGACATGTTATGTTATAATTGACAAATTATGGTAAAAAACAACCATGACAAGTAAAAAAGATTCTTGTACGTTGCACTCAATAATTCGATGTCCAGTATCACACTGAGCTCCCTCTAGTGGCAGCTGCTGGAAGCCAGAATGGTTTTAATCTATGTCTGTACAGGGGGTTTATGCTCAGGACCTGAAACATTTGGTGACTTGTCTGTTTGTGACTTTCATGTCACAGTTGCAGCACCCTGCACGATGCATCGTGAGCTCATTGACAATCATTAGATAGCTCGACATGTGACCGCGTAGCCCCTTCCTTAAGGGCTCATGCACACGACCGTTGGATGTTTTGCGGTTCGCAAAAAACACGGATGCCAGCCATGTGCATTCTGCTTTTTGCAGAACAGAATGGCCAGCCCCTAATAGAACAGTCTTATCCTTGTCCGTAATGTGGGCAATAAGGCTGAGTTCACACGAGCGTGTCCGGATGCGTCCCGGTGTATTGCGGCAAACCCACGCGAGTAGGTACGCAATTGCAGTCAGTTTTTACTGCGATTGCGTTCCGATGTTCAGTTTTTATCGCGCGGGTGCAATGTGTTTTTGCACGCGCGTGATAAAAAACCGACTGTGGTACCCAGAGCCGAATTTCTTCACATAAGTTCAGGTTTGGGTTAGTTGTAGTGTAGATTGTATTATTTTCCCTTATAACATGGTTATAAGGGAAAATAATAGCATTCTGACTACAGAATGCAAAGTAAAATAGGGCTGGAGGGGTTTAAAAAAAAATATATATTTTAACTTGTTCGCACAGCCGGCATCTCTTCTGTCTTGTTCTGTGAAGAATAGGACCTGTGATGACGTCACTACGCTCATCACAGGTCCTTTTCTTCACAGAACAAGACAGAAGAGGTGCCGGCTACGCGAACAAGTGGATTAAGGAGAGTTAAAATATATATTTTTTTAACCCCTCCAGCCCTATTGTACTATGCATTCTCTATTCAGAATGCTATTATTTTCCCTTATAACCATGTTATAAGGGAAAATAATACAGTGAATAGACTGTCACCTAGCAACCATGCGTGAAAATCGCACCGCATCCGCACTTGCTTGCGGATGCTGGCGATTTTCACTCAGCCCCATTCACTTCTATGGGGCCTGCGTGTGATAAACGCACAATATAGAGCATGCTGCGATTTTCACGCAACGCATAAGTGATGCGTGAAAATCACAGCTCATGTGCACAGCCCCATAGAAATGAAATGGGTCCGGATTCAGTGCAGGTGCAATGCGTTCACCTCCCCTGCGCGGAAAACTCGCCTGTGTGAACTCAGCCTAACAGGACATGTTCTGTATTTTGTGGAACAGACATATGGACACGGAATGCACACAGAGTCCTTTTTTTTTTTTTTTTTTCTTCTTCATTAAAGTGAATAGTGCTGCACAGGGGCTGCACAAAAAGCTGAATGGTCATGGAAAAAAAATTTTGTTTGCATGAGCCCTGAGGCACCTCCGCTGGATTTTTGCCATTCTAGGGACACTGCAACTAAATTCAGTTCAATGACTGCACTGCTTCTGCTGTTATCTTTGGTCGTGCAGCGGTGTTAAAACCAAGTTCGCCATCGGGGCGAAGCTATAGTAGTAGGGCCCAAACTCAGAAGGTGCCCGTCCAGGAGGAGGACATAACAATTTTATTGTTGGGGTCCCCTCAACAGTATTATTCAATGACTTTATATACATGACATACATCATATACATGTAGGATACGGATGGAGCGGCTGCCGGGCCTGGTCTGAGAGAGCGATCTTGACCAGGCGCAGTCACCCTGCTGCACCCTCTCCACTTTGATCGACAGGGCCAGACACTGCAAACGTGATCATGCCTGCCTGGACCTGTCAATCAAAGTGCGGGGGATGGGGGGGGCAGTTGCAGAGAGAGCAGAGCCTCTAGGTGTAATAACAACCCCCCCCCCGTTGCTCCTAGAGGCTCATTTGCATATATGAAAACATCATTTTTCTCAGCAATGCGGGCACATAGGAACATGGGACCAACACAGATGCCCTCAGCTGCCAAGCGCACATGTAACAGGTCAGCCAGTGTCATAGGGACAGATCTACTGACAGATGCCCTTTAAGCTAGGTATTCTGTAGCTTTGCTGGTACGGTAGAGACCACCTTGAAATCTTTAGAACTGCACTTTTGTGTTTTGCTTGCATCTATAGGTTTTCTTGTTTCATACCTTTTTATGTTTTTTTCAGGTTGCTTATTACCTTTGTAGGTAATAAAAGTGCTCCAGACTGGCAGGGATACCTGTACACCGCGTTGTTGTTCATCTGCGCCTGTCTTCAAACGCTCATCCTACACAAGTACTTTCATATCTGCTTCGTTACGGGAATGAGGCTGAAAACGGCCATAATTGGTGTTGTCTATCGCAAAGTATGTCTTCCTCGTTCCTGTTAGTGGTGCCAATCTTTTTTTTTTTTTTTTAGGTTGCAGTATTTTAAGAACTTGAGCAGATGAATATTTTATAAATGTCTCAGACGGAACTTTCACTTTAATGTTTTCATTCAATTAAAGATTTGCTTTTAGCCTTGGGGGCATTCCTATTATAAGGGCAGAGCTGTTTGTGGAGTTCTCTTCCCCTTTTGACTTCCTGATAATCTGCCAAGAAACAATAGACTGCGTTTAACCGTTTATAATCTGCTAATTTAGGGTGGTATTACACTGCCTAGTCTTCAGGCAATGCAAATGCCGATGTATGTGGTATGCACTGGCCTGATTGCACAGGCCCATGCAAACTGAATGCCGGAGGAACAAAATCATTCCTCCTTTATTCGGTGCTATTCATTATCAGCAGCACATCCCTAATTAATCAGGGAGCTATGCTACCGATAATCGGGTATCTTTATTCCTGCCTGATGAAAAATGCCCATCAGCCGATAAACGAGCGTTCGCTTTTTTTCATCGGCTGATCCATCATACGAGCCAATTATCGTGAACAAGTGTTTATATGTCCACACCAGCATTTATAATTCTGGTATTCTGTTCCGGCAAAGGCTCAGAATACCGGAATTGCCAAATCAGACATATCCCAGACACCACCAGCACCCACCGTATCCCATTCACTGCAATGGGGATCATCAGCATTCCTGACATGAATGCAGGAATTCTGCTGGAAAAACCATTGCTGTAGATGGATGGAACAGATTACCGGGATCGTAAACTGTAGCATGGACGTAGCCTAAAAGAGGACCTGTCACTTCTCCTGATATGTCTGTTTTTATAACTACTTGCATCCCCCTTCGTAGTAACCGTTCTGAGGCCTCTGTTCTCAGGACTTTGTGTTGTACAATTTTTTATTATTCCCGCAAGAAGTTATGAATTAACTACTATCTGTTTTCACTGAGGGTCCAGCTAGGTATTACCAGTCGGGTGTGGGTTCCTGCTCAGTCTGACATTATCCAGTCAGTGCTGCCGGTGTCAGACGGTGCAGGGACCCCCCCAACTGGTAACACCCATATGGACCTTCATTGCAAACTGTTAGTCATTTATTCATAGCTTGAATAATAAAGGAATGGCACAACAGTCATAAGAACAGGTGCTCCAGAATAATTGTTACATGGGGAATGCAAGTAAGATACTAAAACAGACATGTCAGGGTGGGTTACAGGTCCTTCAGGATTTGAAGGATGTCTTATCATATAAAACTCCCTTCAGATTGCATCTGGCTTCTGGCGAATAGCTTGGCTGGGGACAGATTGGCAATTTAGAGGACTAGCTGTCCTTGTGATGCATGCATGGTGCAAATCTGCTGAAGCCGCTCTTGCATTACCAGTTTGTACTGTAATAGTACATAGTGGTGAGCGTGTTGGTCTGTACCTGCATCGTCACTTTCTCCTAATGGTCTGGATCAGAGAAAACTGATCCCTGCGGTTTAGCCTCTTAGATGTTGTGGTCTGTATTTTTAGCATCTAAGTGATTTTACAGAGAGTTGGAGCTCGTACGTGTGCCCCCTGATGCCAACAGGTTGTCATGGAAGCTGATGCCTGACAATGGACCCTATGTCTGCCATGTACGACCCTTTTATACTGCGAGGTGAACGTCATACAATTCTTCACCTCCTAAAAAAGGAATAAAGTTGTATAGCATTTCACTGTAATCAGTGACCTGCAGAATATAGTCACATGTTTATACTGCACAAAAATCCAAACTCTTTTTCCACCCCCCAAAAAACTTTAAGTTTTGCAGTACGTAGTTTCCCCAAAATGGTGCTGTTAAAGTTGCAGCTTGTTCCACTTAAAAGAAGCCGAGGAAATGCGGTCTCTCCAGCACAATTAAACCAATGCTTTAGTGTCCTGCAAGTTGTCTTACGAAATTCTTGTAATCGCCTAGCTGATCCCCCGGCGCTGTTCAGAGGGCACTGTCCGAATGTCAGAGGCGGGAGATCGTAGAAGTGATTATAAGATTCCTTCATTTTTTTTAACCGTTATCAGGCTATTGAGCATTGTCTGCCTCCTGAAATAGAAGATTCATACTAAGGACTAGTTCACACTTCAGTTATTTAATCAGTTATTTCCATCAGTCATTGTGAGCCAAAACCAGGTGCGGGTCAAAGCCACAGAACAGGAGGAAATCTTCCCATTACACCTTAGGCATGACTATTGGTTTTGGCTTACAATAACTGATGGAAATCACTGATGTGTGAACCGGGCCTTACCTGCTCCCTGCCGCTACTGTCCTATGCACTGCCTCCATCTTCAAGTCCCCGCACTGTTCTCTTCCGGCACCTTATATAGTTTTGTGGGAAAAGATTCCGTAAAACTTGTATTTTATTAACATGACTCTTCATTGTGGGATTAGGAGTCCAGTGGGTGGTGATGCATTTATACCGAGATGGCTACGGTCCACGGGACTCCTTAGCGTAGAAAAAAATAGAGATTTAACTAAATAAGTGACAAGTTATTCTGATTCGGTTCCCATATTACTATATATCAATGTGCTCAGCTCTTCCTTCTCTATAACATGCTGCCTGCAGATTGCTTTATTATGGACTTTAATTTGGACTTTATATTAAATGTTACATTTATCATGTCTTATGTGTGTGCCCCTGTTATGTTTTGCTTTTGAATTAACTGGACCCTTCACCTTACTTTTAGGCTCTAGTGATCAGTAACGCCGCACGTCGCACATCTACCGTTGGTGAAATTGTTAACTTGATGTCTGTAGACGCCCAGAGGTTTATGGATATGGCAACTTATATAAACATGATTTGGTCAGCTCCACTCCAAGTTATATTGGCTCTGTATTTTCTGTGGGAAGTAAGTCATTTTTATTGATTCCTACATGCAGTATTAAGCAACTCTGTAAATAGACTTCATTAACCCCTTTGCGATCTCCGCAGTACATATACGGTGGAAGGCATTACTTTAAATATGGCAGCCGCTCGCGCGTGTGCCATAGCCACCAGATTTCTGCTGTTTTAAACAGCAGAGGCCCGGGGCCAATGTCTGTCATCGGCCATAAGGCCGATTGCATACATTTAACCCCCTCAGATGCCATTGTCAAATGTGACCAGGGCATCTGTGCGGTGAGAACAAGGGAGCTGCGCCGCGCTCCCCCCACGCCCAGTGAACCTTCCCTGGGTGAGATCGGGGAAATTGTAGTATGCCGGTGATGGCTCGGAGCCTCATGCAGGTTCCCATCACTGGTAAATTCCAATACAGGCCTACATTTGGCAGTACTGTATTGGAATACAGTGAATGGTGTGTTCGGTGATTGATAAGTACCCATCACAGAATACAACTAGCAATCAAAAAATAAAAAGGGGGGGGGGGGAGGGGAATATAAAATTTGAAATTACCAGCCTCCCAAAAATAAACAATTAGAAAAAAATCATGATAGGCATTGCCGTGTCCGAAACGCCTGTACTATTAGAATATAATAATATTTATTATCGCATATGGCCATTTGTCACTTCACCTTCCAAAGAAATTGAACAAAAAAGTGAAGTGTCACAGATCACGTCGCAACAATTGAGCCCTCACAAAGCTCCATAGACATAAAGTTTTTTAAAAGTTATAGGGTTATAATATGACGACAAAAAGAAAACTCACTTTTTTTCAGTATTAAAACACATGAAAAACTTTACCAGCGTGGTATCATAATCGTTCAGACCTGGAAAATGAAGGGAACAGGTCAATTTTACGGCATAGGGAACTCCGTGAAAAAATCAAATAAACTGGCGGAATTGCCTTATTTATTTTTTTTTCAGACCATTTTTCCAGCTCCCCACTACTTCATATGCGTATTAAAATTGTGACATTAGAAAGTACAACTTGACCTGCAAACAACAGACTTCTATGGGAAAATAGATCAGGCAATTGCATGTTAAAGTCCTCTAGGAGTACTTTTAAAACATTGTTTAAAAAAATAAATAAAAAAAAGTATTTAAAAATATAAAAAATAAATCATCCCGTCATCATAATAAAAAGTAAATAAGCAATAAAAATAAAGATCATAAGTATTGCTACGTCCCAAAACACCTATACTATTTAAATGTATTTATCCCATAATGACGCGTCACCTCCCAAAAGGATTGATTAAAAAGAGATCAAAATGTCACACACTCCAAAATAGTATCAATAAAGACTACACATCGCACACAAGAAATGAGCTCTCACACAACTCTGTAGACTTGTAACTATAAAAAGTTATAGTGATCAGAATATGGTGATTGGGGACACACACACATATTTTTTTCAAACTTTTTAATTTTTTAAGCATATTGTTTGTGCTATGCCAGGCTTTAGAGCAGTGCTGGCACAGGCAGGAGCAGCCATGTGTTCTCCTTCCTGTACATTGCTCACTGCAGCCCCCAGTGGAATCCATAAACTACTACACCTCTGACATGTCAGCAGTGTATGACTATACGGATTCCAAACTGCTATAGACACCTAAACTTCAGGCTATTTTGTAGGTAAAACAGGAAAAACTAAATAGATCACAAAAAATCATTGAGTCACATTTACAATAATTTTAATAAAACTGTTTTAAAGGTTTGAGTATGCCTTAGAGTTATCCACTCATAAGGGATAATGATTTGCCCGTGGAGTTCTGACTGATTGGACTGCCACAGATCCTGAGAACGGTGGTCCCATTACCCTGTCTGAATGGAGTGGCTGGTGATGCATGCACGCTGCCCCTCCATTCATTCTTTATGGTATTGATGGAGATTTGTGAGTGCTTTGTGTGATCTCCATTCTTGGGATCTGCTGGGCTCCAGGGGTTGTACACACATCGGATGCCCTGGACCGACTTATTGCTATTCCTATGTTGTTCTCTTGTAAAGTAATCATGGATGCCATTGACTTAATGAAATTTGCTTTATCATCCTCTTCATTTTAGATCCTTGGCCCCTCTGTTCTTGCAGGGGTTGCAGTCATGGTTCTTATGGTGCCAGTTAATGCCGTCCTTGCCATGAAGACAAAGAAATATCAGGTGTTTTATTTTTTTAAATTTTAATTTAATTTTAACTAATTCGTGTTCCTTTGTTACGCCTAAAACTTACTGCCAAGTGTAGGGATCTTTTTGGTCACTAACTTTTCACAAAACCTTTGATTATGATCGACGGAGGTCTGAATACTGAGACCCCATGATCCCTAGAGGAGGACAGAATCGAGTCGAGCCTAAACACTTCTATGGAGCCTGTCTCGTTCAGGAGGAGAGAGCACACAATGTGCGTAGCTTCTCTCCCCTTGTTCTAGGGATCAGTGGGGATCTCGGCACTCAGACCCTGACCAATCACAACTGTTGATATGTGTCTGACATATATATAAGTTTTGTGAAAAGTTAGTGACCCTTTAAAGACTACTTCTTGTGTCAGCCGGTGGGGGTGGGATGAAAGTACTGTGGTATAGGAATGTTCTCTGCTCTATCTGGATTTCTTTTTCGTTACCTTTGTCTCCATCTAGAGGCTGCTATGAGAAAGCCAAAGCTACATTTCGTTGCCATGTTTCCTGACATTTCGGTCTTTTGGCTCTAGGTGATCCAGATGAAGTGCAAAGACAACAGAATCAAGCTTATGAATGAAATACTAAATGGCATTAAAGTGCTAAAGCTGTACGCTTGGGAGCTAGCCTTTAAAGAAAAGGTGCTAGGAATCCGACAGGAGGAACTGAAAGTACTGAAGAAATCTGCTTACCTATCCGCTGTAGGAACATTTACCTGGGTCTCTGCACCTTTCCTTGTAAGTTGTCGTCCTTCCTTAAAGGGGTATTTGCATCAAATACAATGGGGGCATATCGCTAGGATATGCCCCCCATTGTCTGATAGGTGCGGGTCCCACCTTCGTACCTACAACGAGAAAGAAGCTGAGAAATGAATGGAGGGCTCCCTGCACATGCGCAGCCGCCTTCCATTCATTTCAATGGGGCACTCGGGAATGACAAGATGCTTTTTGCAAATGGATGAATATGGCTTTCACTCCATTACCAATCTAGTCAGTAAGTGGTCACACTGCACTTTGTGGCGTTTTACAGTGGGTTCACAAAGTACTGATTTTTAGCACATCTGTCATCAAAATATGGGAGCACATTTATTAAGACTGGCATTTTACACGCCGGTCTTAATAAACCCCTAGGCTGGTGGTGGTTCCGCCAAAGTTATGTAGAGGGGCCGGCCTCTCCATTATTTTGGTGGATCCTCCGCTAGTTCTAAATGTAAGACAGCTTCCTTGCTGTCTTATATTTAGACCTTTTTCTACACCTAAAACGGGCACAGAAAATGGTAAATGCGACATGCCTACTGGCCCGTCCCCTTTTCCCGCCCCTGCCACGGCAACAATTTTGGACCTGGAGTGAGCAGGGAGAAGTCGCAGATTGCAGTGCACCAAACCGCTGCACTACAATCTGCGCCTGAAATAGGCCTAATTTAGGCCCATTTCAGATTAATAAATGACCCCCGTAGTCTGCTGACATGGCTTGCCAAAAGACACAAAAAATTAGCTGTTTGTGTAATAGCTTTCTAGAAAACCTATAGTAGACCCACATCTACTTGCCTGCCCCCCAGCACTGACCATCACCACTCGCAGGGTGGCTGTAACAGTGACAGTACTGGTGATGGGAGGAGGCAGCGACTACACAAAGGTCATATGTACTCTGACAACCAAAGCCCCAACTGTGTAAATTAATTGATTCACAAATATATTGTATGTGAATAAAATGGAAAAAGTTAATCTAAAAAAGTAAAAGCAGTATAATGTAAGCCTCCTCTCCAAGAAAAAACTGCATCTTCACTAACAAATATCTGAACCTGTATGATTAACATCCACGTTAGAAAGGCATATGCATATTAAACGGTAACTGTCATTTTCATCCAAAAATCTATTTTAGCATATGTTACTGCTGCAGCAGCATTATGCATAAAGCAATCTTTAGTTTCTTCACATACCACTGTTTTCCCTGAGTTTTTCCCCTTAGTGTTTAAAACATTTACAATATGAGGACCTTCTCAGGATGGCTCCTCTGCCAGGTCTCTGAGGCCAAAACTGCTTGCCCTCACTTCACATACACACTTGCTGTGCCTGCCAGACAATCAGATTGGATTACTGAGAGACACGCCTCCTCACTCTGAAGCCTAATGCAGGCATGCAGTGTGGAGGACCGCCCCTCCGTCTTCTGTTTACACTAAAGGTAAGACAGACAAGCCCTAGCAACGGTCTTTTAAGAGACCAGTGGAAAAGGGACATTAATGAAAGCTGTTATTATAAGGTAATTACAGATCTTTTGACAATCATTGACAGACAAACTCAGGTATACATGCCTAGCTATAATAAACTAGCAAATAAAAAAAAATGACAGTTACACTTTAAGCTAAAACAGTCTTCGCACCGCTATACCAACAGCATTGTACACAATATTTAAATGGGTTTTCCCATGGACAAGGCTCAGTCACACATGTCCGCTGCCTCTCCACCTCTATGGGACAGCCAGATATCAGAGTACAGTGTTCGGCTACTGTTCCTTTTGCATTCCCATGGAGTTTAAAGGGAACCTGTCACCGGGATTTTATCTATAGAGCTGAGGACATGGGTTGCTAGATGGCCTCTAGCACATCTGCAATACCCAGTCCCCATAGCTCTGTGTGCTTTTATTGCGTAAAAAAACCCGATTTGGTCCATATGCAAATTAACCTGAGATGAGTCCTGTAGGTGACATGAGTCAGGGACAGGACTCATCTCTGGTTAATTTGCATATGTATCAAATCATATCTTTTTTTTTTTTTACATAATAAAAGCACACAGAGCTATGGGGACTGGGTATTGCGGATGTGCTAGCGGCCATCTAGCAACCCATGTCCTCAGCTCTATAGATAAAATCCCGGTGACAGGTTCCCTTTAAACTCCATGGGAATGCAAAAGGAACAGTAGCCGAACACTGTACTCTGATATCTGGCTGTCCCATAGAGGTGGAGAGGCAGCGGACATGTGTGACTGAGCCTTGTCCATGGGACAGGTTCCCTTTAAAGGGGTTGTCTCACTTCAGCAAATTGCATTTACCATGTTGATAAAGTTAATACAAGGCACTTACTAATGTATTGTGATTGTTCATATTGCTTCCTTTGCTGGCTGGATTCATTTTCCCACCACATTATACACTGTTTCCATGGTTACCACCACCCTGCAATCCAGCAGCAGTGGCCATGCTTGCACACTATAGGAAAAAGCACTGGCTTCTCTGGTGGCTAGGAGCACAGGGAGTGCAGTGCGCATAGGCTGGCAAATTTTCCTATAGTGTGCAAGCACGACCACCGCTGCTAGATTGTAGGATGGTCATAACCATGGAAACGAGCAGTGTATAATGTGATGGAAATATGAATCCAGCTAGCAAAGGAAGCAATATGGATAATCACAATACATTAGGACGTGCCTTATATAAACTTTCTCTACGTGATAAATGCCATTTCTGAAATGAGACAACCCCTTTAATGGAACGGCAGTGCAAATGTGCGATTGATGCTTCATTCAAATGGGGGGGGGGGGGGGGCACGGGAATCCTGTTCTCAGCCCCAGTGGTCAAACCCCTCCAATAATCAGCCACATTCTCTGTCTTGTGGATGCACAGGAGGAGTCATATTTGGGGTAAATATCTTTATTGAACAGACTCCCTTTAATTTCTTCTGTTTCTAACCATTCCGTAAATAAGAACTACAGAATAAAAAGCCATCAGCTTTGGTTCTCAATGCTAAGAAAGTCTTATGCGTCCTGCAAAGAAACAAAAAAATGGTATCCAAATAGGAAAATACAGTGGAAACTCCCAGTGCAGATATGCAGCGAAGAGCGCATGTATAACATGCAGTTTTTGCAGCGGAGACTGCTGTGGATTTCCTATCCATTGCAGAAGATGATGGTTGTAGTGGAGATCCGCAGCATAAATCCCCACCACAGGTCCATTTACACTGCAGATTTTCTACGCAGCATGCAGACGAGGTTTCTTAATATCCCATCTGCTTGACTGGTACTGTACAACGCTGTGGATTTGCTGCATGAAAATCCGCTACCGCAAATCGACTGCGTATCTGCCACATGTGAACATACTCTCACAATGCAGCTTTCCAAAAGATGACATTTTTGCTCTGGGCTTCACATCTCAAAACCCATTATCAAGAAAGGGTTAATGTGCACCAGGAAATTGGCTATAGTCCATAACCACCGGCTTGTGGGTGTAATTCTGTATGAATTTCCAGCATAATTTACAAAAACCAGATCACCGCCAGTGAAACAAACTTATAGATGAAATTGACGCACAAATGCAGTTGTGTGATAAATCTTTGCTGATGACTGTGATTTTCTATCTCTTTTTATGGTAGGGTAGATATAGAGTGCGGCTATGAACCGTGTGCTCCTTTTGTCTCTCCTAACCCCCCCCCCCCCCCCCTCCTCCTCCTTCCCTCCAAAGCCCAGAATAACAGCTGCTGTTCTGGTGAAGCAAATATATTATGCCCACGTTAGGATAAAGTATGTATTGTTCCATTCACAGGTGTTTATACGGAGAAGGTCGTAAATGGAAAATCCGCTTGGGCCGGGTTCATGTTTACTTTAGTGTAGGGCTGAGTAAAGACAGGCGAGCAGAGCGGGGAGGATGGGGTGGCCCCCACAATCCTGGGCCGGAGCTCGCGCTGGGACATGAGGGAAGAACAAGCATTTGTGGATGTACAGTGAATGAGCGGTGACTTCCATCTTCTCCGTATTTCCTCCCTGTGTAGAAGAAATAGACTGTAGAATGTATATCTGATTCTGACACTCAGGATAAAAGATGGTTTTAATATGTATTTCTTTTCCTCCCTCCTTCCAGGTTGCTCTGTCGACTTTTGCCGTTTATGTTCTTATTGATGAAAACAACGTTCTAGATGCTGAAAAAGCTTTTGTGTCTTTGGCTTTATTTAATATCCTGCGGTTCCCATTGAACATGCTGCCTATGGTTATAAGCGGCATGGTTCAGGTAAGATGGACTGCATTGCTGTTTTGGTTTAAAAAGGGGTTTTCTGAGGGTAAAATATTGATGACCCTTGAATCCATATTCACAAGACGGTGAAAAAAAAAAAAAGCCCTTAAAAGTAGACACACTGTCATTTTTTCTTAAGCTGGAACTGGGGCCTTAGTTAAGCTAGAGGGAATTATGAACAGTTCCAAATACCAGTCAATATTGGCACAAAACGTGAAGAGGAACTTCATCTTTCAGCATGACAATGACCCAAAGCAACAAAGGAATGGCTTCACGAGAATAAGATTAAAGTTTTGGAATGGCCCAGACCTGAATCCAATTGAAAATCTGTGGGGTGATCTGAAGAGGGCTGTGCCCAGGAAATGCCCTCGCAATCTGACAGATTTGGAGTGTTTTTGCAAAGAAGAGTGGGCAAATCTTGCCAAGTCAAAATGTGCCATGCTGATAGACTCATACCCAAAAAGACTGAGTGCTGTAATAAAATCAAAAGGTGCCTCAACAAAGTATTAGTTTAAGGGTGTGCACACTTATGCAACCATATTATTTTATTTTTATATTTTTTCATCCCTCTACCTAAAAGATTTCAGTTTGTTTTTCAATTGAGTTGTTCAGTTTATAGGTCACATTAAAGGTGGAAAAAGTTCTGCAATTATTTCTTCGTCCCTTTTTTTTTTTTTTAACAGAGGTGTGTAGACTTTTTTTATCCACTGTATATAATCCCCATAATGCCCCCAATATAAATAATAATTTTTACACTTTTTTAAACAGGTGCACTCTTTTCTAAGCTGCCGTTAAAAAAGGTTCCATTGATTTTAATGCAGTCCGACTGGCCATGAAAGCAGCAAAAATACTACATATCCTATGTTTTGACTGCCGCTATTCACTGGCTGTTAAACAAACGGCCATGTGGTTCTGAAAATGGCCATGTGACGGTTGTCACATGGCCATTTTCCTCTGTCGTGTAAATGTAGCCTAAGGATGGGCAAGACTAGATAGTTTGGCCGTGGTCTGACAGATTTTAATTATTGACTACATGAACATGGCCACACGCTGAATAGTATCACAGAAGACTTTGGGGGTCATTTACTAACCAGAAATATGTCTAAATGTGTATATTGGGTGTATTTCTGGTGCACATTGTGGCGCAAAGGTTATTTGTGCCGCAATCTGCGATTAATTATTATTATTTGTTTTATTTCTCCCCCCCCCCCCACTCGCGCAAGGTCTAAAAAAAAAAAAGGTGGCTTAGGCAGGGAAGTGGATGGACCGGCAGGCCTGTATCATTCATCATTTTCTACACTTCTTTTTAGGTGTACAAAATGGTCTTTGTACCAAATAGTTAAATTTTTCTGGATCGTTACACGAGTTGTCCCATGGTTAAATGTTATATTTAATATCAAGATCATGCTAAGGCTACTTTCACACTTGCACCAGCAGGGTCTGGCAGGCTGTTCTGGCAGGGGAACAGCCTGCCTGATCCGTACTAACGCTAGCCAATGTGTGCCGCCGGAAGTCTGCTCCGGCCCCATTCACTATAATGCATGCTGCAGTTTTTGTCCGGCACCTCTTGGCATGTTTGCCGTGCTCCGGTCTGTCTCCATTATAGCGAATGGGGCCGGAGTGGACTTCGGGCGGCACACATGGGCTAGCGTTGGTACGGATCCGGCAGGCTGTACCCCTGCCAGACCCTGCTTGCAGGAATTATAAAAGAATGGCACAACGAAGAGCCCTAAGAATAGATGCTCCAGAATTGTTATTACATAGGGAATGCATGAAGCTATTAAAACGGACATGTCAGGATTGGTGACAGGTCCTCTTTAATCGTGCAAGTTTTTTATTGGTTTTATTTTTTTCGGAAATATTGCTGTCTATATATTGCTTTTAAGTGCTTGTTATGGTGCCCCTGGCTGTTCTTTTGATTCTCTTTCGAAACGTTCATATAATGTGCCTGGTGCTGACGAAGAGAAGTTGTTTCAAATAGTAGGAATCACTCCAGCTCTTGTGTATAGAAGAATTAGGGTGGTGGATCTGAGCACGTGTGACCACCAACACTGGACACACTGAACAGCAACTTATCCTAAATCTTCACAGGATTGTTTTTTCATTTTCATGAATATAACGTTCTTTGCTTATCTGGAACCAATGCATTATATGTTCTTTTACCCACAGACAAGTGTTTCACTGAAGCGTCTTCGAGTTTTCCTTTCACATGAGGAACTAGAGACAGACAGCATCATCAGAGAGCCCCAGAGAAGCTGTAAGATTTATTGTTCATCTCCGAATTAGGACTTTTAGCTTCAATTAAAGTATTTTTGGAAAAAAATATATAACTAGATTTTCACACCTTAGCAAGCATTTTGCTAATGCTCCAGTTCTTCTAAACTAGCAGTGGCATCAAGGATCTTGATAAAAAATCTACGATATTGTGCCTGCAGCTGCTGTGCAGACCTGTCTCCATGATCCTACTTGTTTTCATCTCCTACTTGTTGCCTACCTATGTTAGCGAGACATAAGGGACAATTCACAGGGAGTAGGACCCCGGGATCAGACTACGTAGGGATTGTTTGAAGTCTGTAACCATGGAGACACACGTCTGCATTGGAGCTGTATATACAATATGGTAGAGCATTATTTTCTAAATAGTTTTTTTTATGTCTTGTATTTTCAATGCATGAAAATGTATAAAGCAGACTGTAAATGTTTCTTTCTTTCTTAGCCGATGGGTGTATCGACATGAAGAATGCCACCTTCTCCTGGTCCAAGAATGATCCTTCCTCACTGAAAGAGTAAGGTTGTTTTTTGTTTTTGCTGGATAACTTATTTTTAATGGCACTGTTTGATACCATAGCTTGTATTGGAGAAAATGGCAATTCCGACAAGGTTTTGTGTACAATTTGTGGATTTTGAAAGTAATTGAAAATTTTATTGCACATGGATTTATAAAGCGAAATTTCTTAATACAGGATAAATATTACCATTCCCGATGGCTCGCTGGTTGCGGTTGTTGGCCAGGTGGGCTGTGGAAAGTCTTCCTTGCTGTCTGCACTTTTGGGTGAAATGGAGAAGAAAGAAGGCTTTGTATCAGTGAAGGTACTGAAAACCAAAATATGTACATTTATACCTAAACAAAATAAAGGAACACCCAACAGTTCGGTTTAAATACTGAAGTCTGCACCCAGCATACTATTGACAGCCATAAAGGTGTTTTATATTGGTTTTAAGGGAAACCATGGGGCTTTTAAAGGGGATATATAACCAGGATTTTTGGGGGGTAAAATAATTTTCAATTTCAATTGGTGTTTATTATAAATATTGAGCCATTCTGTCACAAAGGGTTAACAGTTTTTTTTAGCTGTGTGCATCCTACTTCACTTTGTGCCAGTCATCTAATAACCCTTATCTCTAAATTACTAAGGGGTCCTAAACACTTATTTAAGCCACATTCTAAGATGAGGATTGAGCTAGGAGTGTTTATAAGGTCTGAGAGAAGAGATAAGGAGACTTTCACCTCCCTCCCTGCCTGACAGAAGAGAAAGGAAATGCAGATCCTGCTAGTAGAGCATCTCAGCTCTGTACAGAGAAAGACTTCATATTTTTTTATAAAGACCAATTGAAAAAATTTTTTTAGCTCATAATGAGTACAATGCACTAATAAATAAATAAAAATTGCCCCCAAGGCGATTAATTGTCCCAGTGCTTCTAAAGTTAAACCTCTTTGTAAATGGTCTTGATAAAATATCATTTTGTGTCTACAGTCGTGGCCAAAAGTTTTGAGAATTACATAAATATTGGAAATTGGAAAAGTTGCTGCTTAAGTTTTTAGAATAGCAATTTGCATATACTCCAGAATGTTATGAAGAGTGATCAGATGATTTGCATAGTCCTTCTTTGCCATGAAAATTTACTTAATCCCCCAAAAAAACTTTCCACTGCATTTCATTGCTGTCATTAAAGGACCTGCTGGGATCATTTCAGTAATCGTCTTGTTAACTCAGGTGAGAATGTTGACGAGCACAAGGCTGGAGATCATTATGTCAGGCTGATTAGGTTAAAATGGCAGACTTGACATGTTAAAAAGAGGGTGATGCTTGAAATCATTGTTCTTCCATTGTTAACCATGGTGACCTGCAAAGAAACGCGTGCAGCCATTATTGCGTTGCATAAAAATGGTTTCACAGGCAAGGATATTGTGGCTACTAAGATTGCACCTCAATCAACAATTTATAGGATCATCAAGAACTTCAAGGAAAGAGGTTCAATTCTTGCTAAGAAGGCTTCAGGGCGTCCAAGAAAGTCCAGCAAGCACCAGGATCGTCTCCTAAAGAGGATTCAGCTGCGGGATCGGAGTGCCACCAGTGCAGAGCTTGCTCAGGAATGGCGGCAGGCAGGTGTGAGCGCATCTGCACGCACAGTGAGGCGAAGACTTTTGGAAGATGGCCTGGTGTCAAGAAGGGCAGCAAAGAAGCCACTTCTCTCCAAAAAAAAAAAAAAAACATCAGGGACAGGTTGATCTTCTGCTGAGGACTGGGGCAAAGTCATATTCTCCGATGAAGCCACTTTCCGATTGTTTGGGGCATCAGGAAAAAGGCTTGTTCGGAGAAGAAAAGGTGAGCGCTACTATCAGTCCTGTGTCATGCCAACAATAAAGCATCCTGAGACCATTCATGTGTGGGGTTGCTTCTCATCCAAGCGAGTGGGCTCACTCACAATTTTGCCCAAAAACACAGCCATGAATAAAGAATGGTACCAAAACACCCTCCAACAGCAACTTCTTCCAACAATCCAACAACAGTTTGGTGAAGAACAATGCATTTTCCAGCACGATGGAGCACCGTGCCATAAGGCAAAAGTGATAACTAAGTGGCTCGGGGACCAAAACATTGACATTTTGGGTCCATGGCCTGGAAACTCCCCAGATCTTAATCCCATTGAGAACTTGTGGTCAATCCTCAAGAGGCGGGTGGACAAACAAAAACCCACTAATTCTGACAAGCTCCAAGAAGTGATTATGAAAGAAGGGGTTGCTATCAGTCAGGAATTGGCCCAGAAGTTGATTGAGAGCATGCCCAGTCGAATTGCAGAGGTCCTGAACAACACTGCAAATACTGACTCTTTACATAAATGTCATGTAATTGTCGATAAAAGCCTTTGAAACGTATGAAGTGCGTGTAATTATATTTCACTACATCACAGAAACAACTGAAACAAAGATCTAAAAGCAGTTTAGCAGCAAACTTTGTAAAAACTAATATTTGTGTCATTCTCAAAACTTTTGGCCACGACTGTGCAGCTGCTATGCAGACTATGCATGGATACACTTAGGTCTGTGTAGGCGCTGATGAGTTATAAATAAAACTTTGCAAAGCTGCTCTATTTTAGATGCAATGCAGCAATTAAAAAATTATTGTGACGTACTAAAGGAGCTTTTACTACTTATGTAAATGTCATTTACAATTTATTTTACGGCTTTTGAGAGAGAAGTTCTCTGCCTTAATCATAGCACTATGTAGTAGAGGTGCACGCTTACTTTTTCTGTTTTGGTAGGGTGGCATAGCATACGTTCCTCAACAAGCGTGGATCCAGAATGCCTCTCTGAAAGACAACATCATGTTTGGCAGAGAGCTCAAGGAGAATCTATACAAGAAAGTTCTTGACGCCTGTGCTCTGCTGCCTGACTTGGGTATCTTGCCATCTGGAGACAGAACAGAAATCGGAGAAAAGGTCAGGCTATTTCCTACTACATGGTTTGCAGACCGTTTCAAGTATTTTATGTTAAAGTGCTTGGTAGGAAACTTAGAAACACTTTAATACTGTATGCAGATTACTTGGCAATGGCTGTCCTAATCCCAGCCAGTATTCAGTGTCTCTCTTGCGATCCCTGCCCACCTCCTCACCCAGGGGCAGACTGGCCATAGAACCTACAGGGGAACTTCTTGGTGGGCTGATGCCCAGACAGTGGCCTGAGCCCTCCTCGTGGCCACTAGTCAGAGAAGTAATGGTCCCACAGTTAATTAATGCTGGGAGTGTCAGACACTTATGCACTTGGCCGGTGGCTGCAGTTGCCCTCTTGCCTCCTCAGTTTAACTGTATTACCATCTTGAGGCAACTGGAGTAGGAAGATGTAATGTGGCTGCTGGCGCTGGCCTCTAAGGCCTCTTTCACACTTGCGTTGTCCGGATCCGGCGTGTACTCCACTTGCGTTTTTCCGGATCCGGCGTGTAATTCCAGCAAGTGTACTGAAAGCATTTGAAGACGGATCCGTCTTCAAAATGCTTTCAGTGTTACTATGGCACCCAGGACGCTATTAAAGTCCTGGTTGCCATGCGGGGAGCGGTATGCTTACAGTCCGCGCAGCTCCCGGGGCGCTCCAGAGTGACGTCAGAGCGCCCCATGCGCATGGATGACGTGCCATGCGATCACCCATGGCATCCATGTGCGTGGGGCGCCCTGACGTCACTCTGGAGCGCCCCAGGAGCCGCACAGACGGTAAGTATGCTGCTCCCCCGCTACACTTTACCATGGCTGCCAGGACTTTAGCGTCCCGGCAGCCATGGTAACCATTCAGAAAAAGCTAAACGTCGGATCCGGCAATGCGCCGAAACGACGTTTAGCTTAAGGCCGGATCCGGATCAATGCCTTTCAATGGGCATTAAATCCGGATCCGGCCTTGCGGCAAGTCGGAGCAAAAAGCGCAGCATGCTGCGGTATTTTCTCCGGCTAAAAAAACGTTCCGATCCGGAACTGAAGACATCCTGATGCATCCTGAATGGATTTCACTCCATTCAGAATGCATTAGAATAAAACTGATCAGGATTCTTCCGGCATAGAGCCCCGACGACGGAACTCTATGCCGGAAGAAAAGAACGCAGGTGTGAAAGAGCCCTTAAGAGGGGCAGATTCTGGGAACATATATATTTTGTTGCTTATTTGTTTCTGCTGGGGCAGTATACTGTGCTGCGATGTAGTATTTGGCTCTGTTTGGGTGGTATTTTGTGCTGCAATATGGTATTCTTGACCCTGCCTACTTGTTTTGGCCCGGCCTTCTGTCAATTTGGGCCACTTTACGTTTTTTCCCAGGGCCCCTTTAACTTCCCAGTCTGCCCCTATGTTCACATTTCCCCTAATAGACACCCCAACGCATTCGAAGTTTACTTCCTGGTGTAGGCTACGGCCTCACAGATGTACTGCCTGTGCTCCGGACTGGGACTGAAAGGCACATGTGCAAGATATCTATGTGACTTGGTCTAGGAAAAGGGTGGTACTGGGGGAGGGGCTAGGCAGGGTTTGCAATTGAGACCCTAGCACCCTGCCGCCATTGGAACCACTCTTGTGGCCCTTTCCAGTCAATGTGCATACAGTTCTTGTTCTCTGTAATAAAAATAGAGATGAAAGACATGGTTTTAAGTGCCCTACTAAATTGTGGTAGGCATGAATCTCCTGGCAAACTGTTTAAAAATAATATTTTGTATTGCAGATATTTCACCAGTCTCATTTTTATGTATAATGTGCTGTTTTTACAATAAACTGGTATTGCTATCTAGCTAATGTTTTCTGAATTATTGTATTACCTGTTGCTAGGGTGTGAATTTATCTGGCGGTCAGAAGCAGAGAGTGAGCCTTGCCCGGGCAGTCTATTGCAATGCTGATGTCTATTTACTCGATGATCCCTTGTCTGCTGTCGATGCACATGTTGGAAAACACATATTTGATAAAGTTGTTGGTCCAAAGGGACTTCTCAAAGATAAGGTGGGTAAACATACGTAATTTTTATATTAAAAGTGTCCCTATTTTTAAGCCAAATACAAATGATAGGGATAAAATGCAAGATACTGAGCCTCTGCCATTAAAGAGAACCTGTCACATATTATAGAGCTGGAGGAGCTGAGCAGATGTATATATTGTTTTGTTGCAAAAGATTCAATAAAACGTAATTTTATACATTTATATTTCTGCCTTTTCTCAACTTAAGATTGCCCCAATGTACAGAGACCAGTGACTGACAGCTACCTATATGTAAACTTACACAGAGTGCTATCAATCACTGATAACACCTCCCTGTGTACAGCTATCAGCGACTGAAAGCTATCTCTATACACACTCTGAGAATGCTATCACTGATAACACCTCCCTGTGTACAGCTATCAGTGACTGACGGCTATCTCTGTATACACACTTACACAGAGAATGCTATCAATCACTGATAACACCTCCCTGTGTACAGCTATCAGCGACTGAAAGCTATCTCTATACACACTCGGAGAATGCTATCACTGATAACACCTCCCCCGTGTACAGCTATCAGTGACTGACCGCTATCTCTGCATACACACTTACACAGAGAATGCTATCACTGATAACAACTGCCCCCGTGTACAGCTATCAGTGACTGACCGCTATCTCTGTATACACACTTACACAGAGAATGCTATCACTGATAACAACTGCCCCTGTGTACAGCTATCAGTGACTGACAGCTATCTCTGTATACACACTTACACAGAGAATGCTATCACTGATAACAACTGCCCCCGTGTACAGCTATCAGTGACTGACAGCTATCTCTGTATACACACTTACACAGAGAATGCTATCACTGATAACAACTGCCCCCGTGTACAGCTACCAGTGACTGACAGCTATCTCTGCATACACACTTACATAGAGAATGCTATCACTGATAACAACTGCCCCCGTGTACAGCTATCAGTGACTGACAGCTATCTCTGTATACACACTTACACAGAGAATGCTATCACTGATAACAACTGCCCCCGTGTACAGCTATCAGTGACTGACAGCTATCTCTGTATACACACTTACACAAAGAATGCTATCAATCACTGGTAACACCTCCCCCATGTACAGCTACCAGTGACTGACAGCTATCTCTGGATACACACTTACACAGAGAATGCTATCAATCATTGATAACACCTCCCCGTGTACTGAGAGCTGTTAACAGGTGTGATCTTAAGTTAGAAAAGGCAGAGATATAAATTGTATAAATGACAAGTTTTACTGAATCTTTTCCCACAATGACTGCAGATTACACTACATTTTGTGGTGGCAGGTCTTCCTTAAACTTAAACTGTTAAAAGGGTAGTATAAGTGCAATACATTTCAAGCTGTCTCTTTCATCACAGAATGACATTACAGAAAGTACAGGCTAACCTACAGATGACCCACAAGTGTACACTACATGAATACAAGCGTCACCAGCATAAAAAAAATAATATAAAGCACATTACATATGGCAACCTGTGTATAAACGAGTAACTTTCAGCAGAATGAATAAATATATTTGCTGTGTAGGAAAAAGGATGCTGATCCTGTGACGAGACTATGAGCCCTTGAGCTGGACACCGGGAGTAGGAAAGGAAGGGTTTTCAATGACCTGAAGTACGTCCGTCCTCACAGGAGGAGGAGAACATAAATCCAATAGTGTATATAGGAGATTGACAATCTCCAAAAGGCAGAACGTTTGAGTGATGTGTCCGTGTATGGGGTTATATTGGGGAATGTCTTACGGTGCTGAGATGATCAGTAGAACAGTAAGGCCCCTTTCACACGGGCGAGTTTTCCGTGCGGGTGCGATGCGTGCGGTGAACGCATTGCACCCGCACTGAATCCTGACCCATTCATTTCTATGAGACTGTGCACACGAGCGGTGATTTTCACGCATCACTTGTGCGTTGCGTGAAAATCGCAGCATGCTCCTCTTTGTGCGTTTTTCACGTAACGCAGGCCCTAAAGAAATGAATGGGGTTGCGTGAAAATCGCATGCATCCGCAAGCAAGTGCGGATGCGGTGCGATTTTCACGCATGGGTTCTAGGTGACAGTCTATTCACTGTATTATTTTCCCTTATAACATGGTTATAAGGGAAAATAATAGCATTCTGACTACAGAATGCTTAGTATAATAGTGCTGGAAGGGTTAAAAATAATAAAAAAGTTAACTCACCTTCTCCTCTTGTTAGCGCAGATGCCGGTCTGTTCTTTATCTGTGGGCTAAAGGACCTGTGGTGATGTCAGATCATGGTGATGGACCATGTGATTGGAGCATGTGATCTGACATCACCTCAGGTCATTCAGCCCACAGATAAAGAACAGACCGGCATCTGCGCGAACAAGAGGAGAAGGTGAGTTAACTTTTTTTTATTATTTTTAACCCTTCCAGCACTATTATACTAAGCATTCTGTATTCAGAATGCTATTATTTTCCCTTATAACCATGTTATAAGGGAAAATAATACAATCTTCAGAACATCAATCCCAAGCCCGAACTTCTGTGAAGAAGTTCGGGTCTGGGTACCAAACATGCGCGATTTTTCTCACGCAAGTGAAAAACGCATGACAATGTTTTGCACTCGCGCGGAAAAATCGTGCATTTTCCCGCAACGCACCCGCCTCTTATCAGGGCAAAAAACATGACGCCCGTGTGAAAGAGGCCTAAGGGTCGTGTGTAGCATCCGAGGCTGAAATCACATGTGAAGGGAGGGTGTCTGCTGGGATCACATGTAGACAATATGTCAGTTGGCAGGAACTAAGTGAGAGATCCTATGTCAGGAGAGTGGAATAGAAGTGGGGCATGTGGTTTTTCCCACATAGTGAGAATAAAGTTAAAGAGGTGGAAGCGTTACTATAATCTTGAAAATTTGTTCTGTGGCATAGGAAACGCATAAACAGTTCAACTGGGAGAAATGAACTTATATATTTACATTATACATTTTTTTTATATTATAAAACCAAATGGGATGTCTCACAATTTCCCCGCTGAACTGATACATTTATTCATTCTGCTGAACATGTTCCTTTAGGCTACTTTCACACTTGCGTTAGGTGCGGATCCGTCTGGTATCTGCTCAGACGGATCCGCACCTATAAATGCGAACGATGGTATCCGTTCAGAACGGATCCGTCTGCATTCTATGTAAAAAAAATAAAAGTCTAAGGCCTCTTTCACACTACCGTTTTTTTTTTCCGTTTTGCGGTCCGTTTTTTGCGTTCTGTATACGGTCCGTATACGGAACCATTCATTTCAATGGTTCCGCAAAAAAAAAAAAAAAACGGAATGTGTTCCGTATGCATTCCATTTCCGTTTTTCCGTTCCGTTGAAAGATAGAACATGTCCTATTATTGCCCGCAAATCACGGTCCGTGGCTCCATTCAAGTCAATGGGTCCGCAAAAAAAACGGAACACATACGGAAATGCATCCGTATGTCTTCCGTTTCCGTTCCGTTTTTTCTGAACCATCTATTGAAAATGTTATGCCCAACCCAATTTTTTTCTATGTAATTACTGTATATGCCATACGGGAAAACGGAACAACGGAACGGAAACTGAACCACAACAGAAGCAAAAAACGGAACAACGGATCCGTGAAAAACGGACCGCAAAACACTGAAATGGACATACTGTACTGTGAAAGAGGCCGAAGTCTAAGGCCTCATGCACACGACCGTTGTGTGCATCCGTGGCCGTTGTGCCGTTTTCCATTTTTTTTTCACGGACCCATTGACTTTCAATGGGTCCGTGGAAAAATCGGAAAATGCACCGTTTGGCAGCCGCATCCGTGATCCGTGTTTCCTGGCCGTGAAAAAAATATGACCTGTCCTATTTTTTTCACGGCCAACGGTTCACGGACCCATTTAAGTCAATGGGTCCGTGAAAAATCACGGATGCACACAAGATTGTCATCCGTGTCCGTTTTTTCCTATCATTTCAATGGCAAACTTGACTTAGATTTTTTTTTTTCATTTTTCATGTCTGTGGATCCTCCAAAAAACAAGGAAGACCCACGGACGAAAAACGGTCACGGATCACGGACCTACGGACCCCGTTTTTGCGGACCTTAAAAAAAAACGGTCGTGTGCATGAGGCCTAATTGTTAGTCAGACAGATCCGTCCTGACTTTACATTGAAATTCAATGGGGGACGGATCCGTTTGCAATTGCACCATATTGTGTCAACGTCAAACGGATCCGTCCCTATTTACTTGCATTGTAAGTCAGGACGGATCCGTTTGGTGTCCGCCTCCAGAGCGGAACGGAGCCAAACTGATGCATTCTGAACGGATCCTTATCCATTCAGAATGCATTGGGGATGAACGGATCCGTTCAGGGCCGCTTGTTAGAGCCCTCAAACGGATCTCACAAGCGGAACCCCAAACGCAAGCGTGAAAGTAGCCTTATACGTGTTGCCATGTTTAGGGTGCTGTGACATGCAGCTTTTTATGGCAGTTTTTGATGTAGTGTTTTTTGAGCCAGAAGTGGGTTAAAAGGAAAAGGAAAAATTAAAGGAAGGACTTGTACTTCTCTTCTCCTTCCTGCTGGATCCACTTCTGGCTTTGGCTCCAAAAGCTGACGGAAAAAGCTGGATGACACTAGCCTAATTTGGTTTTAATTTTGTTTTCTGAATGCCTCTGACGTTTTGTATTTGTGTATTGTGCACTCGCAGGTCATCTGCATGTAAGCCTGTACTTGATGTACTTTTATTATGGGCCTTAGGAAGGAAACATCACGTCTCTGTACTTTAAAGATAGTTGAACAGCAGCTCCCAGTATCCTGCATTTTATCTCCATCATCTGAGCAGCAGCAAAGCACCCAGAGTGTGCTACCCACCTATATCAGAGCTTGTTATAGACTAGGGAGCACCCTTTTATGTAAGCTGAGGGGGTTGTGTTCGTTTTTCCATCACATTATACACTCCTCGTTTCCAGGGGTTATGACCACCCTGCAATCCAGCAGCGGTGGCCGTGCATGCACACTATAGGAAAAAGCATTGGCTTCTCCGGTGGCGGGATCGTGGGATGGTGCATAGACCAACGCTTTTTGCTATAGTGCGTAAGCACGACCACAGCTGCCGGCTTGTAGGGTGGTCGTAACCCCTGGAAACGAGCAGTGTATATTGTGGTGGAAAAATTAATCAAGCCAGCAAAGGAGGCAATATGGATACTAATGTATTGTTATTAAGTGCCTTGGATTAACTTTGTCTACATCGCTATACAGGCGGCAAGCACCTTGAACAAATCAGACCAGTTTATACTATAGTATTAACTTGTGTTTCCATAAAAATTATTCCCAGCCACTTTTTTGAGTAAGGAAAGGTGAAGTTACTGGGTACACTTTGTTTGCCCACATTAAACACCTAGTGGGCTATGTACCTTGATTTGGGCTGGTTACTTGTGACTGCCCATACCCAGAAATCTGTACAGATACGCCAATATCTAGGCTTCTACTTACTTTCAGAACCAGTCACACACTAAAACACATTGTAAGCATAAGAAGCTGAGGGAAAAGAATGTGTATTATCTGGGAGCCTTCCTCTGTGGGAGGTGCTGGTAAGGTTGGCACCGGCCTGCCAGGACTGTAGGCATCAAATAGCTGTAACAGAATTTAGTGGCAACGGCTGTAAAACCTTAGCAAACTTCTGTAATTAGATCTTCGCAGTCTTGGAGGCATAAGTAAGGTCACAAAGTGCCCTGGAGGACCCGACTACCTTCCTTATCTTTCCACATTCCATCAGGAATCTGGTTTTGCACCCCTGGTAGCAGTTGGACACACCAACAGAAAAAATGGCGTGGTGTTAAACAGGCAGGAAGTGCTCAACCCCATATGCAGTTATGTACATATATACAGGGGAGCCAATCCTGCACTTGTAGCCCGTTGCTAATGAGGATCCCCAGCAAAAATACGTACAGTGGAGGATGCCCGCAGTGGACCACAAGTACCACAATAGACATCCTACACAAGATGGCACTTATGTGGATGTCATAACCAATATAACAATATAATAACATTTGCAAAGACAGGTGCACTCTGCGGTCTTACTAAACCCTCATACTGATGTTAAAATTGAGAGATTAGCCAACATATCCTACTGCGGAGGACATGTCTGAGACCGAGCACCGCGCCAAGGTTTCTCAAATAGCACCTGTCTGTGCAAATGTTATTATAGAAGTTGGACACACCTATAGATTACAGTGTTTTACGTAATCATTAATTGGCTTTTATCATGAAAAATTATTACCGTATCATTTGGCACGCAGTATGTGAAGTGATATATGGAACTGTTGCCAAATGTTTCCAGACAAAGACTTAACCCCTAAGTTACCACCAATACAGCTTTTTACAGCAGTCACTAAGGGGCCTTTAGCTGAGCCGCCACCTTTTTATGGCGGGTCTCCCGTGCAGCAGGGAGGTGGGGCTCAGCTCTCTTATGAGAGCCAGGCTCCTGCTCTAACTGTTTGGACCAGCAGGAGCGCCAGTCTAGGCAGTTTAACCCCTTACGTTCCACAGGAAATGGATGCTGTTACAGAGGGAGCAGACTCCCTCTGTCTCCCATCGGCACACCGCAAATGAGATTGTGCAGTGGCGATGTCAGTATACAGGCAGGCCGGGGCCCAATAAATGCCCGAGGCTTTCCTCCAGCGTTTCCCAACAGGCTCCTACTCTCTGACGCAGCCTGCTGGTGAATGTCAGTATAGCACTGACATTAAAATACAATGCACTATAGAACTAGTTTGTTGTATTTTAGAATCAATCAAAGTATCCGCTGTTATTATCACCGTGTGGGGCTATTAAATGGCTAAAAAAGTTAAAAAAAATAAAAAATAAAAAAAGTACCGTATATTAAATAGAAAAAAACTCCAATACAAAAAATACACTTACATAAAAATTGCTGAAATAATCTCTACTCCCCGTATTTGGTATTGCCATGTCTGCAACGACCCACACTACTGCAAATTGTGGATCCGCAAAACACTGATACTGGCCGTGTGAATGTAGCCGCGATTGCTGACAAGAATAGGACATGCGCTATCTTTTTTGTGGGGCCGCGGATCGGAATTACGGATGCGGACAACACACAGTGTGCTGTCCGCATCTTTTCATTGAAATGAATGGGTTCCCTTTTGCGGAACGGGTGCGGACCCAAAAATACAGTTGTGTGCATGCATCTTTATCATGTAATTTATCCTGTAAATTGAATGTCGGAAGAAAAAAATATGCCAGCATTGCTGCTTTTTGCTTATTCACTACCCATCCGACTGCTTATCCCCTTATCTTAACCCCTTATCTCCTTCAGCTGCACACTTACACTTTCACACACAGCTATGGAGCCCCCACCTTTTTTCTCTTATCAAGGTTCCTCAAGGCCATTTGAGAAGGCTGTCATTATCCCTTCCTAACACATACTTCTAAAACTTCTGAGGTGTTTGCAGTTGTAGTTGTAAAATCGTTTATAAAGAAAATGATCAAATTCTGTCAACAAACAAGGAGGGTAAACGGTGTGGGACCACGGACCAGCGGCCCCCAGCCTCTACATTTAGTCTTCTAAGATTTCACTGTGATCGGCACACAAACAGCTATTTGTAATTCTGCACCGTCTATGGAACAGGTACGCACACATGAATGTTAAATGCACATTTACTATCAAATAAAGAAATGTATAGAATTTTTTATTCTATTCCCAAATTCATTCACTTTGAAATAAAGTTGTAATTTCTTTTTTTTCGGATTCGGTGTCTCAATAGCATTTTCATTAGGGTGCATTCACACGACTGTAAGTGTTTTGCAGTGCGCAAATTGCGGATCCGCAAAACATGGATACCGGCCGTGTGCATTCCTCATTTTGCTGCCCGCACCTTTTGTGGACCCATTGAAATAAATGGGTCCGCAGAACGGATGCAGCTCCAGAATTATGGCCATGTGAAGGCACCCTTAAAAAGAGGCATACTGAATATCAAATGCCCCGAATCACATCCACGTATGAATGGCTGGAAGCTTCTCATCTTCCCTAAAGTAACCAAAAGTTAATTAGTCACTTGGGAAGAGAAGATTAGATGGAAGCAACATCAACGTCCACTATTTTCTGCCATAATGACAGCTGTAGAATAGAAATGCACATTAGAACAAAGGGCTATCACATGTACACAACACACAAGCATATCTATACAAGAACAAATTCCTGTCTGCAAAAGCAAACAGAAGGAAAGTTACCTCTTACTGTATGACTGAGGTCACATTTCATAATTTTAGCAATAACCTAGGTTACCTTAATGTTTGGACGTATTTGTATCCTACCTGTTCATCTCTGCTGGGGCTAAGATATTTGCTGGGACTGACTCTGAGGCGCTTGAACAGGATGGCAGCCGACTGGGTGAAATCCCCAGATTCCTCTGTACGTGAGTGGGGGAATTAGTGCGCAGACTATGTGACAATTTAATTTCCAGAGGAGATCTCTGCGCACAGAACTGTATCCCCGAGCAGGAAGGCTGCCCGTGTGCTGTACGCTGTACTGGCAGCGTCTGTCTCAGTAAGTAGTGTTACCTTGCCGTCCGAACCTACCCAAGGCACATGTGAGCCTGTTATGGGATGTTTGGAAGCCAAGTCACTCTGTAATACTGTTCTCACTGTCCCCATATTAACCGGGCAATGGAAGAAGTGTCTCCTCTATGAAAATCTGGGAGGTTATGGAGGTAGCAGCTCACCCCCTTCTTCTTCCTTCTGCGTCTGGGACCTCGTCTTTACTTTCACTGATGCTGAAAGAGGTGCAAAAACGTGAATAACAGTATTGCCACCATCCTCTAATCTTTCCCTTTTGGTTCTTACGGGTTTCTGGATACTGGTAAAAGTAAAACGCCATAATCGGGCTCAATTCTCACCAGTGTCACTGTCTAGGTTACCCCGTTTGCAGAACTGGAGACAGCCTACAAACGCCTCCCTCACCTTTCGTTTAGTACAGCTGCACTACACCCCTGTTGGCATCCATGGCCATAGTCCTAGACGTACGCCACTCTATATCTCCATGAGATATAACCCAATGCCTTCCTGATTTGCAAGGTAAAGGTAGAGCACTTCACCCAAATTGTCACACCGTTTGCAATGCCAACCTTAAAAATCACAAGAAAGAACAAAAGGGCTTTGACGGTGAAAGCCTGAACACAATAGATGGGGCTGTCTTATGTGGTACTTCGTACACTGAGGCTGTAGTGTTCACGGGCATCTCGGGGATGCCCAAGACCCCTTGCCTAAACCCAGACATGGGGCACCTTACTGCTCCTCTGAGACAGCAACAGTGTGGGAGGGATGTCCCATCTCCACACTTTACAACCAGTTAGAAACAGCGCACCGACAGTTAACAGCAATTATAAGGAAAGAGTCACCTGCGAGAGAGAGTGGCAGTGTCTCTCAAGACCCACAGAGAAGAAGAGGAGAGACGGGTAAGAAATCTCACTTGCAGCCCCTTGGTCTGTCCCATAGGTCCTCCCGTGTCCTGGTCACTTTCACGGGGGCTAAGGACGTGCCTTCATCCTCCACCCAAAACTGATAAGGAAATCTGCACCTTCTTTAAACAAAGTGTCTCTCGGACAGAAGAGATTTAACTGGAGAGTGTGAGAATGAGGGTTACAAGGATAGTAAAGGAGATAAATTGTGAAAATAGAAGTAAATAAAGATATGTCAAATAGAGATGGTCAGGGCTTTGGCATCTTGCCAAGCCAAAGCACTTTTAAGCCATATTTCTGGCCACCTGCCATGTGGGCGTCCTCTTCCAGTTTTGCACGCCTTGCACACTTTAAACCATAACACCAGGAGTTAAAATGTATCATTGAGCTACAAGAACTGTTTTGTCTAAAGAGAGGCCCCTGTCTGCGATCATCCTGCTACCTTATCTGCATCAGACGTCATACGGGGGCCTAATGTCAGAATGACCATTTCAGGGCCCTGCTACTGGTTCCACTCTAGCGCATCTTGCTACAAGTAGCTAAAGTTCAACCACACACCCGTATAGAGGCTCTAGAATATTAGCTATTAAGTATTAGAAAAGCTGTATATGATTATTTTCTTCATGAGGGTGCAGGGGCGTTGTATGTGGCAATAATAAGAGTTGGCTGTCTCTACAATGAGGGTTAATGCATGAATGGGTAATTTTTAGTCTTTTTGTGCTTGTAGACTCGTATACTGGTTACTCATGGAGTGAGTTACTTGCCACAAATGGACTCCATTATTGTGATGGTGGATGGAAAAATCACCGAAATTGGATCCTATCAGGAGCTCTTGAAACAGGACGGTGCATTTGCTGAATTTCTACGTACATATGCCAATGCCGAGCAGAACAATGGGCAAGGTGAGCGCCTAACCCAGGCTTTGTAACCAAAGACCCTGAAATTGTATTGCATTGCCTTTAAAGTTAATCTTGACTCGTTTAGAGCAGTATATAAAGCATTACACCCACACAGTAGATCTTGTCACTGGTTTGTTAGACTAGAGCTCATGGTTGTACTTTTTGATAGTCTTGTTCCGGCCAACCTCACATTACTAACTGTGGCGACGTAGATCACAAAAAGAGAGGCATTCTAATAATCTGATGAGTAAGGACGACCTCCAACTTGGAGAGAAGTAGGAATGAGCGAACTTGTGTTTTCAAGTTCAGCGTACAAGGTTCGGGTTATCTAAGAATTCTGTAATGGATTCCACTACTATGGACTATAACTTATGGTCCGTGGTAGCGGAATCCATAACGGAATTCTTAGATAACCCAAAACTTGTACGCCGAACTTGAAAACAGAAGATCGCTCAACACTAGAGATAAGCGATCTATTAGAAAATGGCATTCTCTATTATCCTCGAATACGTTTTATTTTTAAAGGGAGCCTGTCTCCATGCTCTCAAAGTAAGCATGCCTCCATGTAAAGTAGGTGCCCCCAAACATTACTTTACTTGTGAAAATTAGGTCCTGTAATCCTAGGAACTGCTCCTCATTATTTTTATTCAAATAAGGTTTCTTGTGCACCATCTCTCCCCCAGTAAGACCTCCCAACACCTCCTCCTCTTATCCCAGAGGTTTCAGATTCTGTAGCGATGACACGGAGAAGGCCAGTGGTGCACTTAAAGGCTTATTTGCATAAAAAGAAAAGGCATTTCTCAGGATTAAAGGGCTTCATTTTTGCAAGAAAGGTATGGTCATGTTTTTGATTTTGGAGGTGACAGACTCCCTTTAAAGGGGTTGTGCAAGAATGCCAGAGATTTTGGAAAACTCTGTAAAGGGAAGACTACTTACCTGCTGGCTCCCCGCTCCTTCTCCTCCCAGCCTTGTGATGCCCCACTTGGCTTCCTTAATGTAAACATCCGGATTTACATTGTTGCGACCAATCGCTGTCTGCGGCAGAGACCGGATGCCCTTGCATCATGTGACGATTAGTCACCATCACGGCCAGTGATTGGCTGCAGCCATGTCAAACTGGATGTATTCAGCAAGGGAGCCCAGCGGAGCATTGCAGGCCGGGAGGAGAAGGAGCGGGGAGTCAGAGCCAGGAAGAAGATAAGTAATCTTTCCCTTACAGGTCCGGGTAATCTTAGCACCACCCTCATTCTTGCACAAGTTATTTGCAGTAGATTAGAGAACTTCCAACTCTACACATAGAAACCTGTAAGCGGTGGTCTGCAGCCTGTTGATGGCTCTTAATTTCACATCAGTTACCCCAAAGTGGATGGAACCTGTCAGCCCCTTTATGCTCTCTGAAGGCAGCATAAAGCATTGAGAGACCCACTGATAGTCAGTGGTGTGGTGCTTATGACACGTAAAAAATTAGGATAAGTCATCTGATCGGTCTGACTCCTGGCAACCCCCGCCAATTAGCTGTCTAAAGAGGATTATACTGCACCGCTTAGAAGAGGATGTAAACAGCTGATCAGCTTGGGTGCTGGATGTCAGACCCCTGCCTATGAGATATTGGTGACCTATCCCGAGGATAGGTCATCAATACATACTGCCTGCACAAACCCTTTAAGGCCATTTGCACATACAACACTCGAGAAGTGGCCTGAAATCCCCTGCAACATCCTTTGCATTGTAGTAGGTGAAATCTGCCCTACGTATGGAGAAAAATCCACATCGGATGTCTACATAACAGACCCTGTAGTGCTGATCGCTGGGACTGCTGCAGCAGTTTGTTTTCTACTCTAACTTTGCTTATCCTTCTTTGCTTGTGCTGCCATGATTGCAGTCCACACGGACGTGGACGTGGAAGTGGAAGAGGAGGAAGGTTCGTCTTCAAGCATGTTGTCTGTCCTTATATGTCTTTATGATAAACTGGTCCTTATTTGATCTGACCCTGTGTGCGTACAGTAATGTAAGATGGTCTGTCATGGAGCATGCTGCTGTGTTTTTTTGTTTTTATGCCAGATTTGTACCCAATACAACAGAAAGAAACTACCCGTGTGGTGCATGGCTGGTTCTAGCTTTGTTAGAAAGTTATTGTCCTTTTTATTATTTGGTTTGATTCTTATTATTTATATCAATCATGGCATAACCCATTTAAGGATCCTCATGGGCTGGAGAGAGGAGTGGTTACACAAAATCTCCCTGGCTCTTCAGGATCTTTCCACCTCCATTACACCGACTGACTTTGAATAGGTACTGTGTAATTAATTTTGCATGTGATGACGCTGCATGGTAATAGAACACGTCCTGCCAGGTTTCCCCACATATTCCATCTGATCACTGGGCAATGAGGGGGGCAAGTTTTACTGAATCTTAGGTTCCATTCACACGTCCGTATGTGTTTTGCAGGTCCACAAAACACGGACACCGGCAATGTGCGTCACGCATTTTGCGGACCGCACATCGCGGACAAGAATAGGACATGTTCTATTTTTTCCGGGAACGGAATTGCGGACCCGCATTTCCGGATCCGGACATCACATCTCGCGGCCTTATAGCAATGAATAGGTCCGCTATTCCGTTCCGCAAAATGCGGAACAGAATTGCGGACGTGTGAATGGAGCCTTAGCCCATAAACAGGGGCGTAGCTAAAGGCTCATGGGCCCTGGTGCAAGAGTTAGGCTTGGGCCCCCCCTTCCCTCAGTGCTTTGTGTGTCTTCTTATGCAGCACAAGGGTCTTTGGGCCCGGTAGCGACTGCTACCTCTGCACCCCCTATAGCTACGCCCCTGCCCATAAAACTATACTTCAATCTCCTCAGCTCCTCCTGCTCTATAATATGCTGCCTGCAGATTACATTGCATTTTCATTGTGACTGTTCCTTTTCAAGCACATGCTTTTTGAGATAACCCTCTAAATGCAATGAGCGAATAAAGGCTTGTAAAAGCTCTATGTTCCTCAAAGGGCAATAACCGAGACTGTCCATGGACAGCCATATATATATTTTTTCTTATTTCTCTGTCCAACTTGCTGAGGTGGACACACATTCTCAGTTCCATCATTAAGCTGCCAACTGAGCTGTGGTAGGGAGATAGCTGCAGCAGAAAGGACACGTCCTCTCAACTGCCAGTTTGATACAAATCTAGCAGATTAACTGGAACAATGAATGGGGAGATCTCTGGATCCATGTGAGGTACACGGCTGGTTGTAGAGATTTTCTTGCACTATTTGATGGCTGATTTTTCATGTTTTTTAAATTAATCATGGAGATGACCCCTTTAGTCCTTATTTACATAAACTGGAAAATCTCTCTAACTACCTTTGGACCTCTGGACATTATAAGTTGTCTGGGAGTCTACAATTAGTTAGAGATTTTCTGAACATACTTGTAGAGTCTGTAGCTGCATGGATATCCTGTGGGAGCGGGTAGTCAGTGACAGCCGGAAGCCTCATGGAGAAGGCAGAGATGGTTTATTACTGTCTCCAGAGGGCGTATTTCGCCAGTAATGAGAGCTAATTTGTCAGGGAAAATCCGCACAAGATGAAACCTCTAGATCCCATTGCAGCTCCTAGCCATGTGCCTGTTACCATAAACAATATATTCCTATAATGGAAAGAGGGCACAGTGCATTTTAATTGCAAAAAGATTAGAACTTTTTTTTTTCTTTTTTACATTTTCTTGATTGAAAAATAAATAAAAATGACAAAAATAAAGACCTGTGTATCACCAAAAAATACACAAAAAGTATTCGAATACGTGAATGAAAGGGAAGTTGATTTCAGATCTGTTTAGGAAAAAAATTAAAATACATCTGAAGGTGGGTTAAATGGCCTGGTCTTGAACTAGTTAAATGCCTTTATTACAATTTTCACTGCTCTGATGTTGACACACATCCTATTAAATAGAGATGAGCGAATTTCATGTTATGAAATTAGTTCACGCTTTATTTGGTGGTAAAATCAGAATTGCGTTATGGATTGCGTTACCACGGACCATAAAGGCAATTCATTATGCATTCCGTCATAGAATTGCGTTATGGTCCGCGGTAACGGAATCCTCCATAACGCAATTCTGCTTTTACCACCAAACGAAGCATGAACGAATTTCAAAATATGAAATTCACTCATCTCTACTGTTAAACTATGTGACTGTACATACAGTAGATGTGATATTGTGTGTTTAATGAGCCTTATTGGGATTTTCTGGCTGAAAGGATAAAATGTTTGCTTTCATGACAGTATGGTGCTCCCTGGTGTTCTCTTTACATTGCTGCAGCGATGATTTCCTGTACATAGGTTGTAAACTGGGGCGACACTTTACCAGATATTGAGTTGATGAAAGTGAAAACTTTTATGTTTTGTTTATTGTGACTTTTTATACAGGGCAAAAACCTCTGCTGACATCTACTGGTCGTTAGAAGGCAGTACTGGTTTTAGCCTTTTGTTAGTAGAGTTGGAGAAATACCGCATTGGGTGCCAAGTGCATATCTGACCTTTTCTGTGCACATTAATTTTCTTAGATGTGCGCAGGAAAAGAGGAATGCGTATTTTTCTAAAGCATCGCACGCTGTAATGTTCTTTCTGTAAGACCTTTTCATTCTTAAATCTGACAACTGAATTAATGTTAGGGTTCTATATTGGATTGTTTGGTCTGAAAATAATTGACTTTTGAAAAGAACTAGGCCATTTAAATGTAGATGATACAGTAAATGTGGCAGTCTGAAGCGGCATCATGTAAAACTACACATGCTACTATAGAGGGTTATTACAGGGGTATGACAGCGCAAAAAAAATAAAAAATAAAATAAAATAAACTTTGGTTGCTATTACGCTGCCTGATGTACAGGAGTACACATCCATCGGCCCTCATTTGCACTTGGTTACACAAAGCGATGCACACACATTGCTGGAGGAACGATTACGATCGGGCATTTTCCCCTCATCCCCTATCGATCAGCATCACACTCCTGATTACACCGGATGCTGTGCTGCTGATACTGCCCATCAGCTGGTGAACGAGCTGCTCGATTATACCAGCCAATTATTATGAGTGAGTTTGCCCTGTGCTGCACCTCCTGCTCACGTTTTGACCCTGTTGGAAATGGTTGTGAATGCCCCTCAGCTAATAACTGGCTGCAGCTAAACATGCTGGAAAAGGGCTTCAGCCCAAATGTTGCATCTACTGGATTGTATGGACGAAACCGTCTTTGATTGGCTGCAGTGATGACCTGCCTCAGCCAGTAGCAGGGTGGATTTGAATTAAATCAAACCGATTTAAATCACTAGTCAGTAAGGCTTGATTTAAATCATAGTTTTTTACATAAAGATTCATATTTGGACAATTTTTCTGTTGTACTTAGGAAGGAGAAAAATAATCATTACCTTAATAATAACAATTTAAATAGGATTTATTCAACTGAAACAATAACATTACAGCATGTTATTTGCTTACACATCCATGTTTGTTAACTAAATTGGCTAAAGAAAATATATATTTTTTAAGAAACTTAGACTGTCAGCCCAGCCTACACAAGAAAGTGATATTTTGAAGTGAAAGTGATAAAGAAATATTGTTTATATTCTATTCACTGAACTTTAAACTTGGCACTGAAGGGGTTGATTCTGTATTTATAGGTTTGTAGAAGTTAGGATTAAGATCTTTTTCTCAACTCTCTTCATGTTATAAATTCAGTTTTAAGAACTCCAAAATTAAACCAAACATCTGTGATAATATCTTGTAGGCAGAGAAACTACCCAGTAATCTTACAAAAACCTCTGGAAGAGCCTGACATTGTGAATGGATTAATGGAATTTAACACAAAATTAAACATATACAGCCTTATTCTACATAATTAAATAAGTAATCTTTATTTCATAATGAAATAACCTTTGGATGGTAATATATTTTCCTCAAAAAGCATTTTATATTAAAAAAATCCAATTTAAATTAAAAAAAATCAGATTTAAATAAAAAAAATCCGATTTTTTTTTTTTTTATTTTTTTTTTTTATTTAAAAAAAAAAAATCATTGATTTTTATCCACCCTGGCCAGTGATCGGCTGAATGGAAATCCTAGCCATTTCCTGCCCTGTAGAGACGGGAGCAGGAAGCGGAGTGCAGCAGGAACCTCGCCACCATAAGAACAGCAATGGTGGGGGGCGGGCGGGCAAGGTGAGTGTAGGTATTTATTTTGTTTGTTTTTTGTAGGGCTGGACATGTAGTTATTCCTGGTTGAGTTGCGGTTATTGTGTAGCTTGTGGGCATGCTTGCAGTGACATGGAAAGGGCATGTGACTGCATGATCATCTGCGGCATGTGAGAGGAGGTCTATTTGTTCATAATTGAAAGTGACGTCTTGCTTCTCCCCCCTACAGAAGTGCCAAGCCCGTCTGAAGAGAAACATATGGAAAATGGAGTATTGGTCAGCGAAAGGAATGCGAAAAGTCTACATCGGTATGTTTCACATAATACTGATAGAAACTGCAGTATTCCAGTTTTACTGATTCTGATGGATCTCATTGACTTAAAATCAGTCTGTCAGATTTTCATCTTTCTGCTACAGTAAAGAATAACCCAATAGACTTTGCTGTACTGGCCGCTAAAAAGCAACAGGAGCTGAACAGTAGTGTGAACAGACATCTGGCCGGTTTTCCACTGCAAGAAAAATACAGATTGCTGGCTCACATTTAATAGAACTGTAATAAAATGGCTAAAATCCCCCCAAAAATAAATAAAATTATCTATCCACTGATGTAACTGCTGGGGGATCCTAATCCCACCCGCTCTGGAGGAGTGTGTAAGGAAAGGTGGTCAAGAATGTGCACTGCCGCTGCAGTCTATCTGTCCCCCATAGGCATATCCATCTCCTTAAAGGAGTTTCCAGGCTTTTTAGGAAATCGTCTATTTCTTCTTGAGGAAGGAAGACAGTTTAGTTATTACTTGGCTATCTGTATCTGCCGCCGTCACACAGGCTGCGGTCTCCTGCACTCGCGTCCTGACTGGATGTGTGCTCCTCTGTTCCTGTTCATCTACATCAGGCATGTTCAAACTGCGGCCCTCCAGCTGCTGCTAAACTACAACTCCCAGCATGCCTGGATAGCTTACAGCTATTAGGGCATGCTGGGAGTTGTAGTTTAGCAACAGCTGGAGGGCCGCAGTTTGGACATGCCTGATCTACATTTACTAATATGCAGCTAAACACAAAGAGAAGGGCACACATCCTGTCGGGACCTGGGAGGAAGAGGCTGCAGTGGCAACGGAGGAGTAAGCGCCCCCCTAATCTGTCTGTCTTCCACAGGACAGAGGAAGGGGCTGGTTTTCCTAAAAGCTTAATGACTGCCAATATGCAACTTATGAACCCCAAAAGCTTCACTGGCATGGCGTTTGTAAGGACAATGGCGTTCCTACACTAATGGCTTGGATCAAAGACTCCTCCAATCACAACCATTTTGTACCTTAGATGGCATGGTTATTGGCAAAATTACAGGGGTTTTTTGCCTTCCTCTGGATCAACTTGCAGGATAACAGGCCGAACTGGATGGAGAAAAATGTCTTTTTTCGGCCTTATATACTATGTTACTATGAGTCGGGGAGCTCCCTCTTTCACCTTCTTTGGCACCCCCCAACGGGATTGCAGGGCGCCAATGGCTACTATGGCAGACATCTAAGAATTTATATTGAATTCTACCCAAACTTTTTAATTGTTCCGTTCATACTTTCAGGCCAGGGTGTAGCTGTAGGGGGGTGCATAGGTATCAGTACAGCAAAGCCGTCATGTCTGAGGGAACCCACATAACAAGAGGGCAGCCATATAAATGGCACATGGCTGGTGGGGAGTCCTAAGAACGATTTTGCATTAGGGCACATCTCTGTTTTTGGCTATTTGTTAATCTATTCATCAATGATGTACAGTATACACCGTTCTCTATTAAACAGGCAGCTGAGTGCGATAAGTGCGACGTCTGAGACAAAGTCCGGTCACCAGAACAGCACAGCCGATCTCCAGAAGTCCGGGACAGAAAAGGAGGACTGGAAATTGATTGAAGAGGAAAAGGCTAAAACGGGCAATGTACGTTGGTTGAGCTGTGTTTTTTTTTTTTTTTAACCTGGTCTTAGGGGTAACTTTTACCAGCTTGGGTTTTAGGTGCTAAATGTTTATCTTTTTGTCACAGGTCAAGCTGGTGGTGTTTTTGGAATACATGAAAGCCATCGGTCTCATCCTTTCTTTCCTGAGTGTCGCCCTGTTCCTGTGCAATCATGTGTCTGCCTTGGCCTCCAACTATTGGCTCAGCTTGTGGACTGATGATGTCGTGGTCAATGGCACGCAGCAGCACACCAAAATGAGACTAGGTGTCTACGGCGCACTGGGGATGGCACAAGGTTTGGACGACTTCTACCGTTTAAGTGCTAAGAAGGCAACTTTACAGAATTAGTTGTTTTTTAACAAGTCATTTAAAGATAAATTTAAATTTGGCATATTTGTTGTAGAAATTTCATGATGGTAAATACTGTACGTTCCATTCATCTGCCTTGGATTCCTTCAATGGCCAGCACATGGATTGTTGCACGTCCCATTAATATGAATTGAACTGTCAGATATTTTTGCAACACGTTTGCTGTCTGTTATTATTAACTTGGAGTTATTCCCGTCTGGACATTTATGGCCTATCTACAGGATATACCATAAATGTCTGATACATGTGGGTTCTGGAGGAGGGGTCCTGTCTCAAGCCACTGGGAACCAAGAGGTGACCATATGCAACTCTCTGCATTCACTTCTAACAGTTCTGGCTATTTTCAGAACTGTTATAGAAGTGAATGGAGAGAGTCGCTCATTCATAGCCATGTCTCCATTTTAGGTTTTGAGAGAGAGTGCGCTTTATTCTCTAAAAAGGTAGTGTTCTCACCTGTGGATATGCATGGATGTCCAGATAGGAATACCCTTTGAAAAAGGGAGTTGTGCAAGAATGGGAGGGGGGGTTAGCAGACCCTCCAATTCTGCGGGACCTGCAAAGGGAAAATGAGTTGCCGGCAGCGGCCCACGCTCCTTCTTCTCCTGACCTGCAGTGCTTCGCTGGGTTCCAGCAATGTTAACATCCAGATAAGCACCACAGGTCGGGAGAAGGAGCGGGTGGCCGGGAAGCAGGTAAGTCATCTTCCCTTTACAAGTCCTGCAGAATGGGGAGGGGGGGAGTTGCCAAACAAACACTCTCCCATTCTTGCACAATCCCTTTAAGGGGCTGGTAAAAGTTTTTTTGGGGGGGGGGGGGGTCAAAACCTTTTGGGTCATTAAAGGGTCATGTGAAGACTACTAATTAACCATTCCACCAATTTCAGCAGCAGACAAGTGACCATGGGTCTCTGTTACTCTGCCAGGCCGATGAAGTGTGCAAGCTTCATTCACACACAGCCTTTTTATTTTTCCGAAACCCCTGGTCTCCATCAATGTAACTTACTAGACACCGAAACGTGTGTAGTTTCAGTCTGCATAGCAATGTTTACAGACACATCAGCCATTTTCTTGTGGTAGGTCAGTAACTGACAGTGTTCTCACTTCTGTAAAGGTACAGCACATATGGTATCTGCTGGAGTTCAGGAGCAGCAAAATCTGCAACGTACGGTGCTGAATTTGTCACAGAAACTCTGTGGATTTGCTGCAGATTTCACCCTCTGCATTACAAAGGGAAAAAATCCAGAACATAGATTGACATGCTGCAGATTATAATCCACGCTGATTATACCCATCTGGAAGTGAGGACAGTGCAGCTGCTAATGTTTGATTGCAGTCACACCGCACTCAAAAAGTGCTGAGGTTCTGGAACTTGTGCTGGTTAAATGAGCATTTGGACTGGAGACCAGAGGTAGGAGAATACACGCAAGGAGGTGGATTTCGGTCACGTACTGCTGTGACAGGCTGACCACTTGAGAGAGTTTAGCCAGGTGACTATCAATAATTTGTTAACCCAACTACCAGGAAAGGTGACCACATGGCATTTTAAAGGCACATAACAGGTTTTTGCTCTTCTCTGCTCGTGTATTTGGCATTGTGCTTATGATTGGTAAGCATATATCAATTATGCATCTTTATTTACAGGCATTGCTGTGTTTGGATACTCAACAACGGTTTCACTAGGGGGCGTCCTTGCTTCCCGATATCTCCAATTGGATTTACTACACAATGTCCTCCGGTTTCCTATGAGTTTTTTTGAGCGGACTCCAAGCGGGAATCTTGTAAACCGTTTCTCCAAGGAGATTGACACCATTGATTCAATGATACCACAGATCATTAAGATGTTCATGGGGTCACTATTTAATGTCATTGGAGCATGCATTATAATTCTCTTGGCAACCCCAATAGTCGCCGTCATCATTCCACCATTGGGTCTGCTATACTTTTTTGTACAGGTGAGTATTGTTCAGTAGTTTCTTGTCGACAGGGTTTTGTCACTTCAGCAAATGCCCTTTCTCATGTTAATAGAGAAAGTTAATGCAAGGCACTTACTAATGTATTGTGATTGTCCATTTTGCTTTCTTTGCTGTACTGTAATCCAGGGATTATGACCACCGTACAATCCATCAGCAGTGGCCGTGCTTGCACACTATAGGAAAAGGTGTCAGCCCTATACGCACCCCCACAGTCCTGGCCACCAGAGAGGCCGTTTTTTTTTTCCTACACGACCACCACTGCTGGATTCTCATTTATGGTTTAACCATTTATTCTAATGCTCCTTTATTATCTTCTTTCCTTTTTTTCCCTACTGTAGAGGTTTTACGTAGCTACGTCACGACAGCTGAAAAGATTGGAGTCAGTCAGCCGGTCTCCAGTATATTCCCATTTCAATGAGACGCTATTAGGTGCTAGTGTCATCCGGGCATTTGGTGAGCAGAAGCAATTTATTAAGATTAGCGACTTCAGAGTGGATGAGAATCAGAGGGCATATTACCCCGGCATTGTCTCCAACAGGTATGTGATATGAGGAGCTAATTGTAAAACACATTTGCGGCATTATTTCTCTTCTTGAAGGGAATGATTACACATGTGTTACTCTCTCCATTCACGAGCCATTATCCTCCCTAGTAGTAGGTGAGAGAGTACTGAATGCTGGATCCCCTCGTAATTGCTTTTACATTTTAAAATTTCCTGAACTTTCCAATCCCTTTACGGAGCAGCAGACTCAACTGGGCAATGTCTACTCTTCTCTCTTCTCAGGTGGTTAGCAATAAGACTGGAGTTTGTCGGAAACTGTATAGTCCTCTTTGCCTCCCTGTTTGCCGTGATAGCTAGGAATAAACTCAGTCCTGGATTGGTAGGACTGTCTGTTTCTTATGCTTTACAGGTAAATCCATTCAACCTTCCTATCTATCATATTGTTTGATTGTATTTAAAAGATAACTGTCGCATTTTTTATTTATTTTTTACTATTGGATTTTGGTGATTAACCCCTTCCTGACTGCAATCCGTATATATACGTGATAGCTGCACATATCCTGTGCAGCTACCACGTATATAAACGTTCTGGCAGCTCTTTAATCCAAGCGCTGCAAAGCGCTTGGATTAAAGCTTCTGCCCTTCTGCTGTCACGGACAGCATACAGTGCAGTAATGCTGGCAAGGGACCAATCAGAGTGGCCCTTTGCCGGCAATCGATCCGATTGGTTAGTCTGTGCAGACTAACCAATCGGATCGAGGCAGTGAAAAAATGCCGGTTTCAGGCTCTGATCTGCGCTGAAAATCACAGTGTCACAGCCCCACTAGATCTTCAAGATCCAAGAGGGACTTTATAAAAAAAAAAATAATAATGTGAAAAAATAAATTCAAGTAAAAATAAATAAAAATGTAAAATTAAAAAAATAAATTGCCTTTTCCTATAAAAAATAAAAAACTACACATATTAGGTATCACCGCGTCTGTAACGACTGGCTCTATAAAGATATCACATGATAGACCCAGTCCGATAAACACCATAAAAAAAAAAAAAAGACATTTTTGTCACCTTACATCACAAAAAGTGCAACAGCAAGCGATCAAAAAGGTGTATGACCCCCAAAATAGCCCCAATCAAACCGTCACCTCATCCCTCAAAAAATGATACCCTATTTAAGACAATCGCCCAAAAAATAAAAAAGCTATGGCTCTCAGACTATGGAGACACTAAAACATCATTTTTTTGGTTTCAGAAATGCTATTATTGTGTAAAACTTAAATAAATAAGAAAAAGTATACATATTAGGGATTGCCATGTCCGTAACGATTTGCTCTATAAAACTGTCAAAAAAAAAAAAAAAACTGTGCCAAAACAGCCATTTTTCAATTACCTTGCCTCACAAAAAACTTAATATAGAGCAATTAAAAATCATATGTACCCCAAAATAGTACCAATAAAACTGGCACCTCATCCCCTAGTTTCCAAAATAGGGTCACTTTTTGGGAGTTTCTACTGTATGGGTGCATCGGGGGGGCTTTAAATGGGAGATGACATTTAAAACCAGTTTAGCAAAATCTGCCTTCCAAAAACCATATGGCGTTCCTTTCCTTCTGCGCCCTGCCGCGCGCCCTTACATCAGTTTACGACCACATGTGGGGTGTTTCTGTAAACCGCTGAATCTGGGTAATAAATGTTGAGTTTTGTTTGGCTGTTAACCCTCAATGTGTTAAAGAAAAAAAAATTATAAAATGGAAAATCACTCAAAAAAGTGAAATTTAGACATTTCATCTCCATTTTCCTTTAACCACTCCAGGACCGCCGTACGCAGGATTGCGTCCTGCCGGCGGCCCTGCTCTTCTGGGTGGACGCATATACGCGAGAGCCGAGATTTCCTGTGAACGCGCGCACACAGGCGCGCGCGCTCACAGGAACGGAAGGTAAGCGAGTGGATCTCCAGCATGCCAGCGGCGATCGCTCGCTGGCAGGCTGGAGATCTGATTTTTTTTAACCCCTAACAGGTATATTAGACGCTGTTTTGATAACAGCGTCTAATATACCTGCTACCTGGTCCTCTGGTGGTCCCTTTTGTTAGGATCGACCACCAGAGGACACAGGTAGGTCAGTAAAGTCGCACCAAACACTACACTACACTACAACCCCCCCCCCCCCCCATCACTTATTAACCCTTTATGAACCCCTGATCACCCATGATCACCCCATATAAACTCCCTGATCACCCCCCTGTCATTGATCACCCCCCCTGTCATTGATCACCCCCCCTGTCAGGCTCCGTTCAGACGTCCGTATGATTTTTACGGATCCACGGATACATGGATCGGATCCGCAAAACACATACGGACGTCTGAATGGAGCCTTACAGGGGGGTGATCAATGACAGGTGGGTGATCACGCATATACACTCCCTGATCACCCCCTGTCATTGATCACCCCCCTGTCATTGATCACCCCCCTGTAAGGCTCCATTCAGACGTCCGCATGTGTTTTGCGGATCCGATCCATGTATCCATGGATCCGTAAAAATCATGCGGACGTCTGAATGGAGCCTTACAGGGGGTGATCAATGACAGGGGGGTGATCACCCATATACACTCCCTGATCACCCCCTGTCATTGATCACCCCCCTGTAAGGCTCCATTCAGACGTCCGCATGATTTTTACGGATACATGGATCGGATCCGCAAAACACATGCGGACGTCTGAATGGAGCCTTACAGGGGGTGATCAATGACAGGGGGGTGATCACCCATATACACTCCCTGATCACCCCCCCTGTCAGGCTCCGTTCAGACGTCCGTATGATTTTTACGGATCCACGGATACATGGATCGGATCCGCAAAACACATACGGACGTCTGAATGGAGCCTTACAGGGGGGTGATCAATGACAGGCGGGTGATCACACATATACACTCCCTGATCACCCCCTGTCATTGATCACCCCCCTGTCATTGATCACCCCCCTGTAAGGCTCCATTCAGACGTCCGCATGTGTTTTGCGGATCCGATCCATGTATCCATGGATCCGTAAATATCATGCGGACGTCTGAATGGAGCCTTACAGGGGGGTGATCAATGACAGGTGGGTGATCACCCATATACACTCCCTGATCACCCCCTGTCATTGATAACCCCCCTGTAAGGCTCCATTCAGACGTCCGCATGTGTTTTGCGGATCCGATCCATGTATCCATGGATCCGTAAAAATCATATGGACGTCTGAATGGAGCCTTACAGGGGGGGTGATCAGTGACAGGGGGGTGATCACCCTGATCACCCCCTGTCATTGATAACCCCCCTGTAAGGCTCCATTCAGACGTCCGCATGTGTTTTGCGGATCCGATCCATGTATCCATGGATCCGTAAAAATCATACGGACGTCTGAATGGAGCCTTACCAGGGGGGTGATCAGGGAGTCTATATGGGTGATCACCCCCCTGTCATTGATCACCCCCCCCCCCCCCCCCCTGTAAGGCTCCATTCAGACATTTTTTTGGCCCAAGTTAGCGGAAATTTTTTGTTTGTTTTTGTTTTTTCTTACAAAGTCTCATATTCCACTAACTTGTGTCAAAAAATAAAATCTCACATGAACTCACCATACCCCTCACGGAATCCAAATGCGTAAATTTTTTTAGACATTTATATTCCAGACTTCTTCTCACGCTTTAGGGCCCCTAAAAAGCCAGGGCAGTATAAATACCCCACATGTGACCCCATTTCGTAAAGAAGACACCCCAAGGTATTCCGTGAGGGGCATATTGAGTCCATGAAAGATTGAAATTTTTGTCCCAAGTTAGCGGAAAGTGAGACTTTGTGAGAAAAAAACAAAAAAAATCAATTTCCGCTAACTTATGCAAAAGAAAAAAAAATTTATATGAACTTGCCAGGCCCCTCATTGGATACCTTGGGGTGTCTTCTTTCCAAAGTGGGGTCACATGGGTATTTATACTGCCCTGGCTTTTTAGGGGCCCGAAAGTGTGAGAAGTCTGGGATCCAAATGTCTAAAAATGCCCTCCTAAAAGGAATTTGGGCACCTTTGCGCATCTAGGCTGCAAAAAAGTGTCACACATCTGGTATCGCCGTACTCAGGAGAAGTTGGGCAATGTGTTTTGGGGTGTCATTTTACATATACCCATGCTGGGTGAGAAAAATATCTTGGTCAAATGCCAACTTTGTATAAAAAAAATGGGAAAAGTTGTGTTTTGCCAAGATATTTCTCTCACCCAGCATGGGTATATGTAAAATGACACCCCAAAACACATTCCCCAACTTCTCCTGAGTACGGCGATACCAGATGTGTCACACTTTTTTGCAGCCAAGGTGGGCAAAGGGGCACACATTCCAAAGTGCACCTTTCGGATTTAACAGGCCATTTTTTACACATTTTGATTGCAAAGTACTTCTTACACATTTGGGCCCCTAAATTGCCAGGGCAGTATAACTACGCCACAAGTGACCCCATTTTGGAAAGAAGACACCCCAAGGTATTCCGTGAGGGGCACGGCGAGTTCCTAGAATTTTTTATTTTTTGTCACAAGTTAGCGGAAAATGATGATTTTTCTTTTTTTTTCTTTTTTCCTTACAAAGTCTCATATTCCACTAACTTGCGACAAAAAATAAAAAATTCTAGGAACTCGCCATGCCCCTTACGGAATACCTTGGGGTGTCTTCTTTCCAAAATGGGGTCACTTGTGGCGTAGTTATACTGCCCTGGCAATTTAGGGGCCCAAATGTGTGAGAAGTACTTTGCAATCAAAATGTGTAAAAAATGGCCTGCGAAATCCGAAAGGTGCACTTTGGAATATGTGCCCCTTTGCCCACCTTGGCTGCAAAAAAGTGTGACACATCTGGTATCGCCGTACTCAGGAAAAGTTGGGCAATGTGTTTTGGGGTGTCATTTTACATATACCCATGCTGGGTGAGAAAAATATCTTGGTCAAATGCCAACTTTGTATAAAAAAAATGGGAAAAGTTGTGTTTTGCCAAGATATTTCTCTCACCCAGCATGGGTATATGTAAAATGACACCCCAAAACACATTCCCCAACTTCTCCTGAGTACGGCGATACCAGATGTGTGACACTTTTTTGCAGCCAAGGTGGGCAAAGGGGCACACATTCCAAAGTGCACCTTTCGGATTTAACAGGCCATTTTTTACACATTTTGATTGCAAAGTACTTCTTACACATTTGGGCCCCTAAATTGCCAGGGCAGTATAACTACGCCACAAGTGACCCCATTTTGGAAAGAAGACACCCCAAGGTATTCCGTGAGGGGCACGGCGAGTTCCTAGAATTTTTTATTTTTTGTCACAAGTTAGCGGAAAATGATGATTTTTCTTTTTTTTTCTTTTTTCCTTACAAAGTCTCATATTCCACTAACTTGCGACAAAAAATAAAAAATTCTAGGAACTCGCCATGCCCCTTACGGAATACCTTGGGGTGTCTTCTTTCCAAAATGGGGTCACTTGTGGCGTAGTTATACTGCCCTGGCAATTTAGGGGCCCAAATGTGTGAGAAGTACTTTGCAATCAAAATGTGTAAAAAATGGCCTGCGAAATCCGAAAGGTGCACTTTGGAATATGTGCCCCTTTGCCCACCTTGGCTGCAAAAAAGTGTGACACATCTGGTATCGCCGTACTCAGGAGAAGTTGGGGAATGTGTTTTGGGGTGTCATTTTACATATACCCATGCTGGGTGAGAAAAATATCTTGGTCAAATGCCAACTTTGTATAAAAAAAATTGGAAAAGTTGTCTTTTGCCAAGATATTTCTCTCACCCAGCATGGGTATATGTAAAATGACACCCCAAAACACATTCCCCAACTTCTCCTGAGTACGGCGATACCAGATGTGTCACACTTTTTTGCAGCCAAGGTGGGCAAAGGGGCACATATTCCAAAGTGCACCTTTCGGATTTCACCGGTCATTTTTTACACATTTTGATTGCAAAGTTCTTCTCACACATTTGGGCCCCTAAATTGCCAGGGCAGTATAACTACCCCACAAGTGACCCCATTTTGGAAAGAAGACACCCCAAGGTATTCCGTGAGGGGCATGGCGAGTTCCTAGAATTTTTTTTTTTTTTGTCGCAAGTTAGTGGAATATGAGACTTTGTAAGAAAAAAATAAAAATAAAAAATCATCATCATTTTCCGCTAACTTGTGACAAAAAATAAAAAGTTCTATGAACTCACTATGCCCATCAGCGAATACCTTAGAGTGTCTACTTTCCGAAATGGGGTCATTTGTGGGGGTTTTCTACTGTCTGGGCATTGTAGAACCTCAGGAATCATGACAGGTGCTCAGAAAGTCAGAGCTGCTTCAAAAAGCGGAAATTCACATTTTTGTACCATAGTTTGTAAACGCTATAACTTTTACCCAAACCATTTTTTTTTTTGCCCAAACATTTTTTTTTATCAAAGACATGTAGAACTATAAATTTAGCGAAAAATTTATATATGGATGTCGTTTTTTTTTGCAAAATTTTACAGCTGAAAGTGAAAAATGTCATTTTTTTGCAAAAAAATCGTTACATTTCGATTAATAACAAAAAAAGTAAAAATGTCAGCAGCAATAAAATACCACCCAATGAAAGCTCTATTAGTGAGAAGAAAAGGAGGTAAAATTCATTTGGGTGGTAAGTTGCATGACCGAGCGATAAACGGTGAAAGTAGTGTAGTGCCGAAGTGTAAAAAGTGCTCTGGTCATGAAGGGGGTTTCAGCTAGCGGGGCTGAAGTGGTTAATTCTTGTGGAACGACTAAAGGGTTAACAAAGTTTGTAAAATCAGTTTTGAGTAACTTGAGGGGTGTAGTTTCTACAATGGGGTCATTTATGGGCGGTTTCCACTATGTAAGCCCCACAAAGTGACTTCAGACCTGAACTGGTCCTTTAAAAAGTGGGATTTGGAAATTTTCTTAAAAATTTTAAGAATTGCTTCTAAACTTCTAAGCCTTCTAACGTCCTAAAAAAATAAAATGACATTTCCAAAATTATGCCAACATAAAGTAGACATATGGGAAATGTTAAGTAATAAATATTTTATTAGGTATGACTTTCTGTTTTTAAATAAATTTGGGATTTTTTCATAAATAAAGGTGAAATATATTGACTCAAATTCATGACTATCATGAAGTACAATGTGTCACGAGAAAACAATCTCAGAATTGCTTGGATAAATAAGTGTTTACCACATAAAGTGACGCATGTCAGATTTGTAAATTTTGACCTGGACACTGGGGCAACAATGATCCTTGGTCATGAAAGGGTTAATATCACCTTGTTGGCCCTGTTTTAATTTTTGATTGTTTAATAAATAACCCCTAAAAGCCACATTATTGTCCCCAGTATTGGCTATTATTACCTAAGATTAAAATCAGGTTGCCAGGCATCCACGTCTACCAGATTGCTGCTCAGAGGAAGACTGGGGACGCACAAGCAGGCTGTCATCCTGCCTGCGTGCGCGCTCACATTACTGGTCAGAACTGAGAGCCAGAGTAAAAGTTGTAAGGGAATGGATAAAAAGCTGGGTCCTCCCTGGTAGCTGATAACAGTGCCTGGGCTGTGTACACTTTTCCACATCCCTGCGCTTGTCAGACGCTCCCTCAGCAGTGCTGGAGAATGGAGCAGGAGCCGCTCAGCAACATGTGGTAAGAGGAGAGCTTGGAGGACTACAGGCTTCAGCCAGACCTGGGAACTTCACTGCAAGACCTCCCTATACAGTGCTGGTCTTCACTAACTTCACTGCAGCCGTCCTATGGATTAACCCCTGCATGACTGCATGGCTTCACCAACTTCTCTGCATCCTACAAGTAACCCCTGCATGGGTTCAGTAAGTACAGCCCCCCCACATTAACCCTTTAGTACCACACATGGCTCTGCTCTTCCTATACATTGTATTAACCCCTTAGCCCTACACATGGCTCTGCTCCTCCTATAGTTTTAAACCCTGCAGCACAGTCAGTAAGTTCCATGTATACTGTACCATCTGTATACACAGTTCAATGCAAACATTTGGGAGGGCTCTGGTTACTGGCACTTTTGGGGGGGCTATTGTTACTGGCACATTTCAGGGGGGCTGTTGTTACTGGCACATGATTGTGGGGCATCTATGGGGGCACATTTTACTGGCACAAAAAAAAAATTCAAAAGTGGGAAAAAATCAGTTTCACTTTTTAGTTGCCATATTTTGACCCCTATAACTTTTTTGGAATTATGTGTACGGAGTTGTGTGGGGCTCATTTTTTGCGGCGCAATCTGATCTTTTCATTGATACCATTCTGGGGTGTGTATGACTTTTTGATCACCTTTTATTTAACTTTTTGTGAGGAAATGAAGCATCCAAAAATGGTGAGTCGACACTTTTTTCCGGTTTTCTGTTTACCGTATGGGGAATATTTTTATAGTATGGGTGTTTTCGCACATTGCGACACCCATGATGTGCATTTTTTCTTATTATTTTTTTTTTTCATTTTGGGAAAATGGGGTTGATTTTAATTTTTATGTGTGTTTTTTTGTTTTGTTTTTATGCTTTTGTATAGTTCCCATAGGGAACTATAACATGCAGTCATTAGATTGCTATTCTCATGCATTCCAATGCAATAGCATTGGAATATATGAGAAAATCGCATATTTCCTATGGAGCCTATTTACAGGTTAGGCTCCATAGGAAATACTATGCAGCAGCCTGGGTTTGATTCATAGAGAGCCAGGCTGCAGCAGGCACGCTCCAGCTTTCTGTGTCCAAGCTAAATTGAGGCCTTACAATCCAGCCACCTCCTAAAGTGTATGAGATAGAAGGAGGAGGAGGGCGTGTTTAAGTGGGGAGAGCAATAATTGGTTGAGGTGCAGAAGCTAGTGCACGAGGAGCTCAATGCATTGTGGGTAGTGAGGGCAGGCGGGATTAGCCTCAGGGTGAGGGCAGTGGCCGCCATCTTAACAGAATAGTGAAATTGCAGTTTTATGCAGACTGGTTGCTAAGGGCTGAATCTTATTAAATATGGGGTAAGTCAGTCTAATAGTAACTGATTCTGGAATATCATGTTATTAGTAACTACATATATAAAAATTTTAATTGGGGTCTAAATGTGACAGTTCTCCTTTAATAATAAAAAAAATTGTGTGGTAAATTAGACAAGGGACGTAAAACAGGGCTATAAGCATGAAGAAATGGGTAAATGGCTGTGGCAGTGAATATTGAAGCAGTTCATAGATCAGGAGTGTGGAAGTTGTCCTCTGATTGAGATCTGGTCCGTGGTTGTGATACCCCCATCCGTTCCGAGGGGCACATGTCTTAACCTCTTCAGGACACATGACGTACCGGTACGTCATGTGTATTTCCGATCACCGGCGGGCAGTGATCGGAACAAGAGGCCTGCTCAAATAATTGAATTAAGTTTCAAGTAAAAATAAACCAAAACGTCATTTTCCCCAAATAAAGTTAAATATATATTTTTTTAAATAGGGGAGAAAAAATAAGTATACATATTAGGTATCGCCGCGTCCGTATCGACCGGCTCTATAAACATATCACATGACCTAACCCCTCAGATGAACGGCGTAAAAAAATAAAAACTGTGCTAAATAAACCATTTTTTTTGTCACCTTACATCACAAAAAGAACAACAGCAAGCGATCAAAAAGGCGATTGGTACTATTTTGGTAGGCAATCTAACCGTCACCTCATCCTGCAAAAAATTAGCCCCTACCTGAGACAATTGTCCAAAAACTATGGCTCTGAGAATATGGAGACACTAAAACATTTTTTTATTTTTTTTTAAATGATATTGTTTAAAACTTACATAAATAAAGTATACATATTAAGTATCGCCGCGTCCGTATCGACCGGCTCTATAAAAATATCACATGACTTAACCCCTCAGATGAACACGGTAAAAAATTTTAAATAAAAACTGTGCTAAATAAACCATTTTTTGTCACCTTACATTGCAAAAAGTGTAATAGCAAGTGATCAAAAAGTCACACGCACCCCAAAATAGTGCCAATAAAACCGTCATCTCATCCCGCAAAAATCATACCCTACCCAAGGTAATCGCCCAAAAACTGAAAAAATTATGGCTCTCAGACTGTTGAAACACTAAAACATGATTTTTTTTTGTGTTTTTTGCTTCAAAAATGAAATAATTGTGTAACACTTAAATAAATAAAAAAAGGTATACATATTGGGTATCGCAGCATCTGTAATAACTTGCTTTATAAAAATATCACGTGATCTAATCTGTCAGATGAATGTTGTAAATAACAAAAAATAAAAACTGTGCCAAAACAGCTATTTCTTGTTACCTTGCCTCACAAAAAGTGTAATATAGAGCAACCAAAAATCATATGTACCCTAAACTCGTACCAACAATACTGCCACCTTATCCCATAGTTTCTAAAGTGGGGTCACTTTTTTGGAGTTTCTACTCTAGGGGTGCATCAGGCGGGTTTCAAATGGGACATGGTGTAAATAAACCAGTCCAGCAAAATCTGCCCTCCAAAAACCGTATGGCATTCCTTTCCTTCTGTGCCCTGCCGTGTGCCCGTACAGCGGTTTACAACCACGTATAAGGTGTTTCTGTAAACTACAGAATCAGGGCCATAAATATTGAGTTTTGTTTGGCTGTTAACCCTTCCTTTGTTACTGGGAAAAATGGATTAAAATGGAAAATTTTCCCCAAAATTTTAATTCTGAAATTTCATCTCCATTTGCCAATAACTCTTGTGGAACACCTAAAGGGTTAACGACGTTTGTAAAGTTTTGAATTCCTTGAGGGGTGTAGTTTCTAGAATGGGGTCATTTTTTGGGTGGTTTCTACTATGTAAGCCTCGCAAAGTGACTTCATACCTGAACTTGTCCATAAAAATTGGGTTTTTGAAAATTTTCAGAAAAATTTCAAGATTTGCTTCTAAACTTCTAAGCCTTGTAGCATCCCCAAAAAATAAAATATCATTCCCAAAATGATCCAAACATGAAGTAGACATATGGGGAATGTAAAGTAATAACTATTTTTGGAGGTATTACTATGTATTTTAGAAGTTGAGAAATTGAAACTTGGGAATTTGCAATTTTTTAAAAAATTTGGGTAAATTTGGTATTTTTTTATAAATAAAAATTTAATTTTTTTTACTTCATTTTACCAGTGTCATGAAGTACAATATGTGACGAAAAAACATTCTCACAATGGCCTGGATAAGTCAAAGATTTACGAAAAAAATAAATAAATGGCCTGGTCCTTAAGGTGAAATAATGCTGTGTCCCAAAGTGGTTAAAAGGAGTTTTTCACCATTAATCCAAAATAATATCTGCAGTAATACATGAATAGTGCTGTACAAATGGAGTCCATATTGCCATTTGTATTTTTTCTCTGCTGCCCCCATGTCCCTGCTTTCAACACTCGATGCTGTGCTGAAATACGCAGTTAAGACAATAGAGGGGAGTTGAATGCAGTCCCAGAAAATGCATTTCAGTGCAACATTAAACACTGAGGGTCAGTAGAAAAATAGAAAGTAGTGATCTGAAATCCTTATCTGTGGTGCTACTCATTTATTACTGCAGATAATAGTCCAAGATCAAGGTGACAGGGGTTGTGCAATGGGCCTGTTAATCTTCACTGACTTAGGCTAGTTTCACACCTCCGGTGGGCTGTTCCGGCAGACAAACTGAGAATGTATGATGTATTCCTTTGCAGGGTGAGATGCCAGTTTTGAGTAGTAGTGCGTCTGTCTGATGTGTTCATCATGACTATTGCACAACCTTTGTCTGCTGGTTTTATAGTATTCCTTTTTTGTTTTTCAAAGATTTGTATAACCCTCCTACTGATGTTGGATGGCGGCATTTCATTTGTGTCCAGGATGATGGAGTTTACCATATGTCTGAAGGACTCGATACATTTAGACTATGTTCACACCTCCAGTGTGAATTCCAGCAGGCTGTTCAGGCAGACAATACCAGGAATAGGCCGGACACTAACCACAGCATGCAGCGATCTGTGTCCGGCCGTTTCTCTACATTGTCTGCTGGAATGCGGCTGGACCCCCTTATATTTATTGGGGCCGGCGGACATTCAGTCTGCATCCGGCAGCGGTGAATTCCAGAAGGTGTGAAACTAGATAACTTATCTCTTACATTGCTTGTCTCCATAAGGCCTCATGCACACAAACGTATTTTGTTTCCGTGTCCGTTGAGTTTTTTTTGCGGATAGGATGCGGACCAATTCATTTCAATGGGTCCGCAAAAAACGCGGACCGCACACCGTGTGCTGTCTGCATCAGTATGTCCGTTCCGTTGCTCCGCCCAAAAAATTGTGCATATCCTTTTTTTTTCTAGTTTGCGGACAAGGATAGGCATTATTACAGTGGATCCGCAAAAAAAAAACGGATGCCATACGGAAAGTCATCCATTATTTTTTTTTTGCGGACCGCAAAACACATACGGTCATGTGCATGAGGCCTTACAGCGCTTTTCCAATGCCATTTTTGTGTATAAATATGTGACTATGCAGATATTGGTTTTACTCCATTCCTGATGAAGAGACCTAACTAATCTGGAAAGCTTGCTATTTGTTATCATCTGTCCATTTAGCCATAAAAAGGGATCTGCGACTGAGGACTCGTTTTCTTTGTCCATTGGCTAACATAGTGCACACATTTTCTTCCCTATTCCAAGCAACGAATACACATGCAGGTGTGTACCTATTGTAAGGGATCTCTCTCTCACAGGGGGTTGGCAATGACAGATTCCTCCTCAGACAACGGGGGGTCAAGTCCAAACGGTGCTTAATATGGCACTTCAGCACCAACATAAACATAGCAAATAAACACCTGCCCGTCTGGGCATTACCTAATACATAGGTCTTCTCCCTAACTCGCCTCTAAAGCGCAGTTCACACAAGGGGTAAGATCTGGCTTTTCTCAGCCATATGGTCCAGCAGCCTCCACACCAGTACCTTGGGGGGATATGGTCCAAGAGTCCTCCCGACTCTGACCGTGCGACACCGCTTTCCTCAGGCGTCGCTGGGCCCCCCCAAAACTCAGGCTTTCAAACAGCCTCGTGGCCCTCCTGGCTGGGACCACACAGAGCCTCTGCAGGCTTCCTTTTCTAACTCGAAGAATAGGACATGTATTTTTTTCGGGAACGGAAATGTATTTCGCATTTCCGGAGCCGGGCCGCATTTCGTGCGGCCCCATTGAAATGAATGGGTCCTCCATTCCATTTTGCAAAATGCGGAACGAAATTGTGGACGTGTGAATGGACCCTTAAGAGAATACCTGTAGTGGACTAGGGTTGTGGACTGAGAGACTCCCACTACCAACCTGTCTCCCAGTCCAAAGAAATTCAGCCCATGGGACTTTAAGCAAAATGATCTCCAGCAAGCTATGCCTTGCCGAAGCAGCACCATTTCTGGATTCCAGTTATCTCACCCAGCTAAACTGAAAACCTGGGTGAGATGCACACCTCAGCACACCTCTATCATGCACTTCACCACACTATAGAGATAGTGACACCCATAAACCGGCAAGGCAGGGATCTCAAACTCGCGACCCTCCAGCTGTTGGAAAACTACAACTCCCAGCATCCCCTGATAGCTGTAGGCTCTCCTGGCATGATGGAAGTTGTAGTTTTACAACAGGTGGAGCTTCATGAGTTTGAGATCTCTGCTGTAGGGCATGGTATATGTCTTATTTTAATACTGTTCTATCAAAAACCTTCAATGACCATATATCTGCTGGAAAGTTAACACAATGTGAACAGAGCCTTACATTGCCCAAAAAGTCTGTACATACTTGAAGAGCTCCAGAGCTATTGAAACAGAACTCTCTGCTTTAACATAATTCTCAGCTTTCAATGGAAAATGCTTCTGGTTACATTTTGTATATAGGACATGGAATTTTTAGCCTCAGCGGTGTAAGCACTTGGTATCAGTCCTTGCACTGGATGCTTTAGATGTAAATCTCAGACCTGACAGTGTGTAAAGCAGCCACAGTCCCAAGACACAAACACATAAGAAGCCACTACAGTGGATGTTCATTCAGGAGAGAGAAAAAAATTGTATTAAATATCCAGAAATATGAGAAGATGTAAAGACTGACGGTCACTGCGTGTGGGGTGGGGGGGAAGCCACCCTCCAGACTGCCTAGTAGTCAAGAGGGAAAAGTTCATAATGTGCAATATGTTATAATTAGGGATGAAACATCCTAAGTCAATTCGCATCAAACTTAGTTCTAATACTGTACGGAGCAGGAGCTCCATACAGTATTATGCTCCATTTAGACGTCCGTATGAATGGTCCGGATCCGTTCCGCAATTATGCGAAACGGGTGCGGACCCATTCATTTTCAATGGGGCTGAAAAAGATGTGGAAAGTACGCAGAATGCTATCCGCAGTTCCGGTCGGCGGCTCCGCAAAAAAAAAAAAACCATGTCCTCTTCTTGTCCGGACAAGAATAGGCATTTTCTATTATAGTGCCAGCCATGTGCACATGGCCGGTGTCGGTGTTTTACGGATCCGCAAAACACTTTCGGACGTGTGAATGGACCCTTAGAATGTATTGACTCCGATCAGCCAAAGTTATTGCTTCGCGAGACTTTGCGTAATAACTTCATAGATTAATTTGTACAGTAAAAACCACTTGGGTACCAAGGTACCATTTAGAACCGAACCCAAGTTTGGGAAATGTTTTTTTTAGAGTAGAAATGTATTTATTAAAGACTTCGCGAAGCAATAACTTCGGCTCATCGGAGCCAATACATTCTAATACTGTATGGAGCTCCTGCTCCGTACAGTATTAGAACAAAGTTTTATGCGAATAGACTTTGGATGTTTCATCCGAAGTCGATTCGCTCATCCCTAGTTATAATAGACATATCAGTCTTCTCAGTGGCCACAGTCCGTTAAGGGTTTCTCTTGGATAGGGCAATATAAATGCTTTGACAGTTTGCAACTTTCTAATACAGCATTAGGGTGCATTTACACAACCGTATGTGTTTTGCGGTCCGCAAAAGATACGGGTGGCATCTATGCGACCTCCTTTGTGGATCCATTGTCACTGACTATTCTTGTCCGCAAAATGGATAGGAATAGGACATGCTCTCTTTTTGCAGGGCTGTGGAATGGACATGCGGACAGCACACGGTGTGGTGTCCGCATTTTTTGCAGACCCATTGAGAGGAGTCCACATTCTATCCACAAGAAATGCAGAGCAGATGCGGACTAAAAATATGGTTGTGTGAATGGGGCCTTATGATTAGCAGCAACCTGGGGTAATTCCCAATTGTCCTGCAAATATTCCCCATAGAGGGCTGTCATGACAGATCTGTGCCAATTAGCTGTTCCCCATGTAATGCTTTTTATTTGACATTACATTCTAGGTGACAACCTATCTGAATTGGTTGGTAAGGATGTCTTCAGAGCTGGAGACTAATATTGTAGCGGTGGAGAGAGTGAAAGAATATGCCGATCTGGAGCAGGAGGTAAAGTGCGCCCTTTAAGATTACTTTATGATGCCTTATGTTATCTGAAGAGATAAGACATTTCCATCTGTCCTTTGTTTACCTAAAGGTGGATTTAGACGGCCAGTTGAGCAGCAGATTGTCGGGAAGGAAACTTTTCTTCCTGACAGTCGGATGCTCATTCAGTGGGGGTGAAGCGTTAAATTTACATGCAGCGGTCACCCCCAAAGTATGATAAAGCATTTGCTTTATATACCCGACAGGACAAGCGATGGCCCGTACTCACACAGCTGCACTGTTTTTGGGCAGCAGATCGCTGTTTGGACAGCACGATTTGCTACCCAGAAATTATAATTTAGGTGCCTTCACAAACAACAGTTTCACCCATTGAACGAGTGTTTCGCTCGTTCTTCAAATGATTGGCGGCACCTTTAGATGGGCAGGTTGTTGGGATTGCGCGTTCTCAGGAACGTTCATTCCTGTTAATCTGCCTGATTATCTGGCCATCTAAATCCACTTTAAGACTTTCAGAACTGTAGTTCCTATTTGATATAAGGGGTTGCCCAGTACATTCAAATATACCCATTGGAGACCAACACTCCATTGGGCTGGCATATGTTGGTATACTCCCCCCCCCGTAGTTGACTACACAAGTCTAACAGTAAAGATTAGGGGGAGATTTATCAAGCTCTGTTGGACACATTTTGGCAGAAAAAACAAAGAAACACAATTTTTACAAATGCCTGTTTCGGTCAAAAATGTGTTTTTACTATAATCGAAACTGGCAGCTGGATAAAATTATGGCTCAAATTTACACTCATAGCTCATGCAGATTTAAGGCGTACCTGAGTTTAAAGAAAAAAAAATTCCATGGCTGTGCTTCTTTATGCAATCATAACTGTAAAGGAACAGGTGTTTTGGAGGATTCCCTAATGTTGTTCCCTGTTTCAGCTGCACAGCGAGATGCATTTCACTCAGAAGCAGGGGGTTTCTCCCTTCTGTGGAACCTGCCAGCACTGTACTTCTGTGACGGGTTACAGATTTTTTTTATATATATATATAATTTTTTTTTTTTTTTTTATTAAGTGAATTATTAAATGAAATGAAATTGTTTAAAAGTACAGTGAATCTTTAACGGTCAGGCTTCTTTTGTTAAATGTTTGCAAATAAGGTTCTGGCTTGGCTAGAATCCTAAATTATGTTCTTTTAGAAGGTCAAACACTGCTATGTATTATTTTAGAATTCAGTCTATCTTGTATTACTTAAAGTACCAGTTTTCCTACACTTGCAGGTTGGATGTTTATATTACATTCCAGTTAAGAACATGCTAATCTTAATCGTCTATTGGTTTCCTGTTTCTTTATGTATTGTTGACCTTTTTTATTCATATGTTAGACATATTCCATTTTTTTATTTGTCTATAAAACAAGAAACCATTACAGTAGAATTGTAGAACCCCCTTTTCTTTTTTTTCTCCATTCATTTATTCATACCTAATTGACTACAATGCCTAGAGTTTTCTATGTAAATACAGGGAGTGCAGAATTATTAGGCAAGTTGTATTTTTGAGGATTAATTTTATTATTGAACAACAACCATGTTCTCAATGAACCCAAAAAACTCATTAATATCAAAGCTGAATATTTTTGGAAGTAGTTTTTAGTTTGTTTTTAGTTTTAGCTATTTTAGGGGGATATCTGTGTGTGCAGGTGACTATTACTGTGCATAATTATTAGGCAACTTAACAAAAAACAAATATATACCCATTTCAATTATTTATTTTTACCAGTGAAACCAATATAACATCTCAACATTCACAAATATACATTTCTGACATTCAAAAACAAAACAAAAACAAATCAGTGACCAATATAGCCACCTTTCTTTGCAAGGACACTCAAAAGCCTGCCATCCATGGATTCTGTCAGTGTTTTGATCTGTTCACCATCAACATTGCGTGCAGCAGCAACCACAGCCTCCCAGACACTGTTCAGAGAGGTGTACTGTTTTCCCTCCTTGTAAATCTCACATTTGATGATGGACCACAGGTTCTCAATGGGGTTCAGATCAGGTGAACAAGGAGGCCATGTCATTAGATTTTCTTCTTTTATACCCTTTCTTGCCAGCCACGCTGTGGAGTACTTGGACGCGTGTGATGGAGCATTGTCCTGCATGAAAATCATGTTTTTCTTGAAGGATGCAGACTTCTTCCTGTACCACTGCTTGAAGAAGGTGTCTTCCAGAAACTGGCAGTAGGACTGGGAGTTGAGCTTGACTCCATCCTCAACCCGAAAAGGCCCCACAAGCTCATCTTTGATGATACCAGCCCAAACCAGTACTCCACCTCCACCTTGCTGGCGTTTGAGTCGGACTGGAGCTCTCTGCCCTTTACCAATCCAGCCACGGGCCCATCCATCTGGCCCATCAAGACTCACTCTCATTTCATCAGTCCATAAAACCTTAGAAAAATCAGTCTTGAGATATTTCTTGGCCCAGTCTTGACGTTTCAGCTTGTGTGTCTTGTTCAGTGGTGGTCGTCTTTCAGCCTTTCTTACCTTGGCCATGTCTCGGAGTATTGCACACCTTGTGCTTTTGGGCACTCCAGTGATGTTGCAGCTCTGAAATATGGCCAAACTGGTGGCAAATGGCATCTTGGCAGCTGCACGCTTGACTTTTCTCAGTTCATGGGCAGTTATTTTGCGCCTTGGTTTTTCCACACGCTTCTTGAGACCCTGTTGACTATTTTGAATGAAACGCTTGATTGTTCGATGATCACGCTTCAGAAGCTTTGCAATTTTAAGAGTGCTGCATCCCTCTGCAAGATATCTCACTATTTTTGACTTTTCTGAGCCTGTCAAGTCCTTCTTTTGACCCATTTTGCCAAAGGAAAGGAAGTTGCCTAATAATTATGCACACCTGATATAGGGTGTTGATGTCATTAGACCACACCCCTTCTCATTACAGAGATGCACATCACCTAATATGCTTAATTGGTAGTAGGCTTTCGAGCCTATACAGCTTGGAGTAAGACAACATGCATAAAGAGGATGATGTGGTCAAAATACTTATTTGCCTAATAATTCTGCACTCCCTGTACACGGTACTTATTGGTCTAAAATCAGTCACATTCAGTTCGATCCTTCACGGAGGTGTCTGGTGTTTCTGATCCAGTACATGCTCTGTGTTAGGCCGTGTTCATCTCACCATCTAATTGGTCAGAAGAAAAGAAAAAAAAAAGGTCCTGTATTTTAAGCATCAGTTATGCACATTTTTTACCATTTCTGTCCGAGATCTATTAGTTTAGACAGAAAAGTAAGTCCTACACAAAGTACTATATTTTACACCCTATAAGAGGCGCCTGTCCATAAGACGCACCTATGTTTTAGAGGAGGAAAATAAGGAAAAAAATTATTTTTTATTAGACCTCAGTTCAGACCACCAATCAAACCCCCAATGTTAATCAGGCCTCAGCTCAGAACCCCAATGTGAAAAATACCCCAATTCAGACCACAGATCAGACCCCGATGTGAATGACCCCCATTCAAACCCCCACGCTTAGGGCAAATAAACAAAAAAAATCAACTTGCCTCTCTTCCTCTAGCCGCCTCTCCTGAGATTCAGTGCTGTTTCCGGTCTTCTTTCCACGCTGTGCTGTGACCCGACGCTGCACAGCATGAGGTCACAGAGATCGCCAATGTCCTCCTGCTGTGTGCAGATCATAGCATAGCTTGGGGAGCCTGCAGGAGAAGACTGGGAAGTGGTGAGTACAGAGCCTGGGAGCGCTGCATTCACCGGTTCCTGGTCCTCCTTTACTAATGAGCACTTCTATATGGAAGGAATGATTAGTATTCGCCCCCATAAGACGCACTGACATTTCCCCCCCAATTTGTAGGGAAAAAAGTGCGTTTTATAGGGTGAAAAAGCAATTTGATTTTTTTGATTTTTTTTAAATCTAAAATACGGATCTCAGGCATAAATGGCTAAAACATATGCAAATCAAGCATAACTAATGCTAAAAAGGGTTATCCGAGAGTATACAATTTCCCCCCCATATGCCTGGGCCCCCCAACACTAAATATACTTATGCCGCTCATGGTCCCCGCACAGCTGCTGCTTTTCCCGGTGCGCGGATGAAAACATCTGATTTTAAGGGGGGGGGGGGAGAGAGACGAGCAGACTGTGGCAGGCGGGGATGGAGACGAGCTCAGGGAGGCTTGTCCCCGTCTGCCATTGGCTGTCCCTCCCCCGACACCGGATGTTTTCATCCACGCACGGGGAGAAGCAGCAGCGGTACGGGGACCACGAGCTGGGCAAGTAAATTCAGTGTGGGGGGCCCAGGCATATGGGGGGAATTTTATACTCACGGATAACCCCTTTAAAATAAAGGATCTGCTGTTGTTTTTTTTTTTTGGTTCTTCTGACAGATCAGAAGAAAGGAATACTAAACAGGGACGTGAACTCAGACTGACCCTGTTACTGGCTGAATGTTGAGGGTCACATGCCAGATGCCATGTTTAGCCCTGTTAATTTAGACATATGCATCACACACAATCTATAACCAATCAGCTGATGTTTGCTGCAGGGAGTATAAAGTAATAAACCTCTGGCCTCAGCTAATCTCCTTTGTAATTTATTTCCTTCGTGTCAGGGGCGAGTTGGTAGTCAGGGGTGAATACTTTAGATTGTTGGATGATCCTCTCTGTAAGGTTTTCAAGATGATAAAAAAAAAAAGAAAAATGAAATGCCCATTTAAAAAAAAAATCTTTACATAGGAAATGCAGTTCATCCAGCAGAGCAAATGTATGTGTGTGTATGTATGTATACACGGCATCCGGGATGTGACCCACAACATTCAGCCAGTAACAGGGTCAGTCTGAGTTCACGTCCCTGTGCAATGAGACACCCCCAACTGGTAACACCCAGATGGACCTTTATTTATAAATGTTTATTAGGAATAACAGAGAAATGGTGCACATTAGAGTTATAAGAATACGTGTTCCAGAATTATCGTTTCATGTGGAATACAATTATTTACCAAGACGGACTTGTCATGAGAGGTCCCCTTTAAGCTAATAAGTTTACTTAATCAAGTGTATATAATCTTAAAATAAAAAATACTAATATATATTCAATAAATGATACGTTATACAGTCTTTTAAAAATATATATATATATAACTGTATAACGTATCATTTATTGAATATATATATTTGTATTTTTTCTTTTAAGATTATATACACTTGATTAAGTAAACTCATTAGCTTAAAGGGGACCTCTCATGACAAGTCTGTCTTGGTAAATAATTGTATTCCACATGAAATAATAATTCTGGAACACGTATTCTTATAACTCTAAGATGCACCATTCCTCTGTTATTCCTAATAAACATTGTACACATCTGACACAGTGCAGGGAACCCCCCACCCCCCCAAACTGGTAACACCTTGTACTTGTACCTTTGTTCATAACTGTCTAGCTGAAATGATGGGGAAATGACACAACATAGGGTTATAAGAATAGATGCTCCAAAATCATTATTACATGGGGAATGCAAGTAGTTACTAAATGGAGACCTAAAAGCTATGTACACCTTCGGGGGGAATTTTTTTTTTTCATGATTGCCTTTTACTCATTTTAGGCTAAAAATAATTTTTTGAATTGGCCTTAATTAAAAATATTGAGCCGTTCTGTCACAAAGAGTTTTTCTAGCTATGTGAATCCTTCTTTCACTTTGTGCCGGTCATCTAATAACCCTTACCTCTAAATTACTAAAAGGTCATAAACATTTATTATAAGGGCCCTTTACACGGGTTGAGAATTGAAAAGATCATTGCTAACAAGCGTTCTTAGTAACGCTTATTAGCGATGATCTAGTGGCGTAAATGTACCGACCAATTTACCTTTTCACTTGTTCATCGGGTAAGTGGATCAGCACATTGTAAGCAATCAGCAGATTATCAGGGAGGAACGTTTCCTTCCCGACAATCTGCTTGTACATCGTCCTTTGTAAAGGAGCCTTAAGCTACATTCTTATCTGTAAGATAAGGATTGAGCTTTAATGAGTATTTATAATGTCAGAGATAAGGAGCCCATCAGCTCCCTGTCTGACGGAGCAGAGAGAAAATTTAGGTCCTGCTAATAGAGCATCTCAGCTCTTTACTGAGAAAAGTACTCCATGTTTTTAATAAAGACCAATTAAAAAAATAATTTTTATCTCATGATGAGTACAATGCAAAAATTTAAAAAAACTCCACCCAAAAGTGTACATAGCCTTTAAGTTCTAAAAGTAAGGTTTAACTAAATGTTACACTCCAGGTAAGACAAAAGGAAACATAAAAAATACTGAAATGGTAACTGAACGTTCAACAGAGTGTAGAATGTAATATGCTATATCTTATTAGTGAAAAGAGCCTCATTTTTTCTACTTATGAGCACTTATTCATCGGTCTAATGTGTATGCCCACCTACGGCGCCAAAACGTGCTGGTCGATTGAGGGTTGTTTGGCTGGATCAGCTGTTACTTCTTTAAAAGGGATTTCTGAGACTTTAATAATGATGACCTATCCTAAGGATAGGCCATCCATATCTGATTGGTGGTGGTCTGACACCCGGGACCCCCTCTGATCAGCTATTTAAGAAGGCATCAGCGCTCCTGTGAGGGTACTTTCACACTAGCGTTATGTATTTCCGGCATTGAGTTCCATCCTAGGGGCTCAATTCCGGAAAAGAACTGATCAGTTTTATCCCTATGCATTCTGAATGGAAAGCATTCCATTCAGGATGTCTTCAGTTCAGTCTTTTTAAATTTTCAGGACTGAGATAATACCGCAGCATTCTGCAGTTTTATCGCTGTACAAAATTCCGGAAAACTTGCCAGAATGCCGGATTCTGCATTTTTTTCCCCATTGAAATGCATTAATGCCGATATTTGTTCCGGCAAAACAGATCCGGCATTGCGATCTGCGCATGCTCAGACTGCAAAAAATTTGAAAAAATAAATAAATGCCGGATCCGTTTTTCTGGAAGACACCGGAGAGACTGATCCAGCATTTTAATGCTTTTGTCATACCGATCAGAATCCTGATCCGTCTGACAAATGCCATCAGTTTGCAGACGGATCCGGCAGGCAGTTCCGGCAACAGAACTGCCTGCTGGAATCCTCTGCCGCAAGTGTGAAAGTACCCTAAGTGCTGCGGCCTTCTCTCAGCTTTTCCTAGGCCAAGTAATGGCATATTCATCCGTCATATGTCCTGGAAGCAGCTCGGTGCCATTGAAGTGGATGGGCCGGAGCTGCGATACCAAGCACAGCCGCTATACTATGTACAGCACTGTGCTTGGTAAGCTGATCAGCGGGGGTCCTGGGTGTCGGACCCCCACCGATCAGATACTGATGACCTGAGGATAGGTCATCAGTATTAAAATCTCAGGAAACCCCTTTATTGTGTAATTATTCAAAGTTTCATAGTAGATATGCAAAGCATTGATCTTCCATACAGGACATTAAAATTCTACTAAAGCTGACTTTAGTACCAAGGCTTTTAAAAAAAAATGTATTTTCATGGTATTTCTTTTAGGGCTCAAATAGCAGTCTGCAATGCACGGCCACCAGCCGCTTGCGGATGCGTACCCATTCACTTAAATGGGTCAGCAACCTGCAATAAGGAGTGCACACGGTCAGTGCCCATATATTGTGCACACCCTGTATGAGTGCATGAGCCCTTTATAGTTTATTGCATGGTCTGCTATGCTGGGAATTACACTGCTGAAAAAGTGTGGCGAAGGTAAAACTGTGTAAATCTTCCCGTGTGGGAGTTTAGTCTGGCCTTAGTCCTAGGTTTAGTTAGAGCTTGGATGTGATTAACTTTGATCTTACTATGTGTAGGGCTGCAGTAAATGATTATTTTAGAAATCGAGTATTCTATCTATTATTTTTACGATTAATTGAGTATTCTAATAAAAAAAATGAATGAATAGACTGTTTTCCTTTATAAAAACTCATCAGACCCCCTGCCATCAGTCCCCAACACCCTTCGTTCCCCCCTGTGTGATCAGCCCAAGTGCTTCAGTTTCCCCCAGTGCCATCGGCTCCCCTATCCCCCAGTGCCATCGGCTCCACTATCCCCCAGTGCCATGGCTCTCCCCCCCCCCTTCCCCCGTCCAGCAGCTTTCCCCCTTGTGAAATCATCTCTTCCCCCGACACCCGGAGTGCACAGCGTCATTGGTTGCTATGACGCTGTGCATTCCGGGTGCCCCAGCCTTAGTCACACCAACTTACCTTTCCAGCAGTGGCGCCGCCAACACTCCATCGTTCCGCGCTGCTCTGAGTCTGACGTCGCACAGCACATTAGGTCACGGCCTGCGTACGTCAGGAGGTCAGTGCAGCACGGGACCATGGATGTGCTGTGGAGTGTCCGGAGGCCCCCCTGCTGGAAAGGGGAGTATTGCCGGCCAGCGGGAGACCACGGACCGGGAATAATAGCAAGCGCTTCACTCCCGCTCCGTGGTCACATGACACAAACTAATCTTTAATGCAAAAAATTTGTATTGGGGATTTTTTTGTGTCAAATTAATCGTTTGAGCCCTAACTATGTGGTACGTGAACCTTATCCTGTCCAGGGAAATTCTGCTTTACATTTTGTGCTAAGAACCAAGCTGGAGCTTCTTTAAAGTCCTATACATGATATTCTAGGTAACATTTAGGTTTGCTTTGGCTTTTGCTGTTCATGTACATCACCTGACATTGTAGGTCATTAATTTTAGGCTCCATGGACATTGCAGCAGACAGCACCAGAGAGCAACTGGCCCCACGAAGGGAAAATTGAGTTCAGAAATTTCTGCTTGCGTTATAGAGAAGATTTAGACCTGGCCTTAAAAAACATTAATGTTACTGTGCAAGGTGGAGAGAAGGTAAGTGATCAAGTAGTAGTGGCGTAATACATGTACAGTCACTAAGGGGGGGGGGGGGGTCATAATTGCATTTTACTCAATTTGGGTAAAAAATCATTTTTTGCAATTGGTCTTTTTTAAAAACTTTCAAAACCGCTTTTCCTGTACAGCTTTCAATTTCTGTGTATTTGCAAACTGGAAGGTTCTCCCTTCACACTGAATCCTAACAGAGCAGGCTCAGACTGTAGCCCTCATCTCTGAACTCCTGACAGCTCCTAAACACTAGTCGTAGTTAAACCCTTATCTGTTTGATGAGAATATAGCTTTAAAAAATTCCATAGGTTTCTGTTCTACAGCCTTCCCTTTCAATGAATCTGCAGACTATCTTGCAGAGACTCTGTGGCTTTATGTTTAGCCCTTATCTGAAATCCTACCAGCTCATAGACCCTAATTTAGCCCTTATTCTTATCAGTTTGATAACAATTTAGCTATAATTTACACCAGTTTTTGGCATAAATTATAGTAAATCCGGTGGGCATTGTGAAGCTGCACCCCCTTTATAGCCACTTCAGAAAAGTAGTGAGAAGCCCAAAAAGTCATAAATTATGGCACACATATGGCATGTGCCATAATTTGCAACTTTTAAATTAGCATAGTAAATGTCTATCTTTACTTTATGTTGACTTTTCTGTTATTTACTGTAGAATTTAAAGGCTATGGACATCTTTGGGGCAGATTTTCTTTTATAAATGACCCCCTTTAGGCTGTACAGACCTACTGAACATTTAAAACATCAATATGCAATGGAATTCGGATACATATTTTAATTTGTCGGATTTTTCTTTAGCTTTTCAAGGCTAGATTGAGATGCTTTGCCATTTAATCTCTCTTAAGATGTATGCTTTACCGCTATGCCCTTTATAGATCGGAATTGTTGGAAGAACTGGAGCCGGGAAGTCTTCTCTTACACTTGGACTGTTTCGTATCAATGAGGCTGCCTCTGGAGAGATCATTATAGATGGCTGCAATATAGCAAAGATTGGTCTGCACGATCTTCGATTTAAGATTACGATCATTCCACAGGTACATCTCTCCTCTGAATATTCTGTTACTTTAAGACAAATCATCTTTAAATACATTTTAATACCTCAGAAAATGTAGCGCTTATTTAGTATCACAGATTTTTTTCATTGCTCTTTCCTTCCACTGTTTTCTACAATTGAAGTTTTGAGCAGGGCATTAGACACTACTGCCATAGGACAGCGCATGGCTTCATAGAAAAATTACAATGATCACTAATATGAGATGATTTAGATTAAATCTGGTCAAACCCATGAAGATCTGCTGACATTGTACTTTTTGCTTTTGTTTGACGTAAACAGGGAAAATCTTACAACATAATAGAGATCCAATGTGTATCGCCCATTGTCTTCTGTTTTATCCACAGGATCCAGTCTTGTTTTCAGGATCCCTTAGAATGAACCTTGACCCCTTTGAAAAGTATTCAGATGAAGAAATCTGGACATCCCTTGAGCTTGCACATCTTAAGAATTTTGTTACAGCTCTTCCTGACAAGCTCAACCATGAGTGTGCAGAAGGTGGGGAGAACCTCAGGTGAGATGTCTTCTCTAGTAAATGTCAGGTTTGCTATTGCATGTGTGGCTTGAACTGCAGGTACCACACCAAGGTTACCACTAATTGTCAACCTGCACCTGGAATGCACCTTTCGTTCAAGTGGCAAATCCAGGTGTGGCCCAGCAGTTAGCAGAAGCCGTGGTGCTGGAATCTTGTAGGTCACTGGCTTATATTTCAGTCTACAGAATAAACAGTTTGACTCTTAAAGGGAACCTGTTAAACATGGTGTTTGAGCTGCAGACAGCATGTTATAGAGCAGGAGGACCTGAGCAGATTGATATATACTGTAGTTTTATGGGGAAAGGATTTCGTATACGGTAACCTGCATTTTATTCATTTAAATTCCTGCAAATTCCAGTCCAGGAGCCGGTCCTATCAGTGATTGACAGCCTTCCCTCTATGACTGTGTATACACAGAGAGCTGTCAATCACTGATAGGACCGCCTCCTGAACTTCAAAGTCCATAATGAGCAGGAATTTAATTGAATAAAATGCAGGTTATATGAAATCCTTTCCCATAAAACTACTGTATATATCAATCTGCTCAGCTCCTCCTGCTCTATAACCTGCTGCCTACATCTCGGACACTATGTTCAACGTGACAGGATTTTTCTTCCCCACCTTCAAAGAGCCTTAACTTTTTTTTAAAATTTTACGTTCACATAGCCTTATGAGGGTTTCTTTTTTGTGGGTCATGTTGTCTTTTTAATGGCACCATTTAATTTACCATAGCTTGTATTGGAAAATTGGAAAAAAAACATTTATTTGTGGGGTGAAACAGAAAAAAACTAAATACTGCAATTTTGGGGGATTTTGTGTTTACAGCATTCATTGTGCATTAAAAATGACATGACAACCTTATTCTACGGAGCATTATGATTAACATGTTGTCAGATTTGTATAGTTTTATATTTTTTTTTACCACTTAAAAAAAAAAAAGTAAAACTTTTTTTGTCATATTCTGACAGTCATAAGGTTTTCATTCATATATCTCGAGAGCTGTATTAGGGCTAATTCTTTCACAGCAAGTTGTTGTTTTCATTTGTAGCATTTTGAGGTGCGTACAACTTTTTGATCACTTTCTATTCAATTGTTTTGAAATAGGCAATTTCTATTTTTTTCCAATACAGAATTCACTGCATATGACAAATGTTTATATTTTAGTAACAATGATGTTTATTTTATTGTTCGTTTTTAAGTGTAAAATTGGGAAAGGGGGTGATTTTTTTTATTTTTCATATTTTTTGTTATATTTAAATAAAAAAAAAATTCACTTTTTGTCACACTACTTTTTAGTCCTTCAGAATACTATTGCAGTCTATGGGAGTCTTACAAGCTTCCTGTCAGGCCATGCCACGGGCATGGCTTTGCAGGCAGCTTGCTATGACTGCCCTGGAAGCTTTCACAAAGCCTCAGGCTGCCATAGCAACTGTTTGGAGCTGCACGATTTTGAATTCGGGGGCCCTCACTTTAATCCCGCAGACACAGCAGTCTCTATGGACAGCAGCATCTGATGGGTTAAATGACTGGAATCAAAGTTATCTTCATTTGCGGTCACTGCCGGCAGGTTTCAGTTGTATTATACAGCTAGGACCCACCACGTCTGGAATGAGCTCAGAACATGAGCCCACTCAATACTTCCCCTTAACACTTAAAATGTACAGATATGTCATACAGTCCCTGGTAAGGCTGTCTCAACATAATGTAGTAGTAAGTTTCTTTTCCTGATCGGATGCTGCATTCTTGAGAAATTTTAAAAGGGCTGTTAGTTGCACCAATGGAAGGGTCTAAGCAGCTCAGTGCACTTTTATCCACAGCTTTCTGCTAATTGCATTGCCCGTATACATTGATCGAAAGGTCAGTGTGCACAGATAGTGGGCAGGGTAAGCAGGACTCCCTGTCTCTCCTTGGAGTCCTGTCAGGATTTACTCTGCATTTTAATCAGTAATCCTGCTCCAAACCGTATACGCTTATATATCACATAGCTCAGCTTCTCTCCCTCCATCATATCCTGCCGTCAAATAGAACAGCAAAATTCACCTGACGGCCTCCGTTTAACAGCTCATAAGCATATCAAGTCTGATGACAGATTCCCTTTAACGAGTGACATTGAATGGTTTCTACGAAGTGCCATCATTTATGTAATAGCCACATATATGTTAAAGGAACAAAGCCATCTGAAACTGTTCCTGCTCATATTATCTTGGTGCCACTTTATCTCACAGCATTGGTCAGCGTCAGCTGATATGTTTGGCAAGAGCACTTCTTCGTAAGACAAAAATCCTGGTGCTAGATGAAGCCACTGCCGCCGTGGACCTGGAGACGGATGGACTCATTCAGTCGACCATCAGGAAGGAATTTGAAGATTGTACAGTAATAACTATAGCTCATAGACTCAACACAATCATGGACTATACAAGGTAGGTGGAAATATAAATAATGCTGCCCTGGGGATCTGTAGCATGTTGGCGCTGTCTAAATTAAAGAAAGTAAATTAAAACCCATACTACGCTCATTTCAAGATTTGTCCCTATGACACTGGCTGACCTGTTACATGTGCGCTTTGCAGATGAAGGCATCTGTGTTGGTCCCATGTTCATATGTGCCCGCATTGCTGAGAAAAATTTAGTTTTAATATATGCAAATGAACCTCTAGGAGCAACGGGGGCCTTGCCATTACAACTAGAGGCTCTGCTCTCTCTGCAACTGCCGCACCCGTTGCACTTTGACAAGGGTCAGATGTAATAACATTTGGACTGCCTGGACTTGTCAATTTAAGTGGAGAGGGCGCGGCAGTTGTAAAGACAGCAGAGCCTCTAGGTGTAATGGCAACGCCCCCGTTGCTCCTAGAGGCTCATTTGCATATAGTAAAACATCATTTTTCTCAGCAATGCGGGCGCATATGAACATGGGACCAACACAGATGCCTTCAGCTCCCAAGCACACATGTACCAGGTCAGCCAGTATCATAAGTACAAATCTGCTGACAGATGCTTTTAAAAGCAAATTCCAAAATCTGTTCCCCCTTCCCCTGCTCGAGCAAGTGATATCGTCCCCGCCTGCCATTGGCTGCTCCCTTTCCCCTCCCACGATGTTTTCATCCGTGTACAGGGAGAAGCTGCGGCGCGGGGTAAGTATATTCCCTCAGAGGGGCCCGGCACATGGGGGATGGGGGGGGGCTGTTGTAGATACTGGATAACCCCTTTAAGATAATCATTGTAATAACTGCATTAGGCTACTTTCACACTAGCGTTCGATCGGATCCGTTCTGAACGGATCCGCTCATATTAATGCAGACGGTGGCTCCGTTCAGAACGGATCCGTTCGCATTACCATGAACAAAAAAAAAAATAATTTTTTTTTTTTTTTTTTCATGATGGTGCAAACGGATCCGTTTTGACTTTACATTGAAAGTCAATGGGGGACGGATCCGTTTGAAAATTGAGCCATACTGTGTCAACTTCAAACGGATCCGTCCCCATTGACTTACATTGTAAGTCTGGACGGATCCGTTTGCCTCCGCACGGCCAGGCGGACACCCGAACGCTGCAAGCAGCGGTCAGGTGTCCGCCTGCTGAGCGGAGCGGAGGACAGACGGTGCCAGACTGATGCATTCTGAGCGGATCCGTATCCACTCAGAATGCATTAGGGCTGGACGGATCAGTTCGGGGCCGCTTGTGAGAGCCTTCAAACGGAACTCACAAGCGGAGCCCCGAACGCAAGTGTGAAAGTAGCCTAAGTTACAGTGAAGTTATTTCTCTTACTGACCGTTTGTTTGCTTTTTGATTTTAGGGTGTTGGTTCTTGACAAAGGCCAAATAGTGGAGTGTGACTCTCCCAGCAGCCTTATTCAGAAAAAAGGGATTTTCTACAGCATGGCCAAAGATTCGGGATTGGTTTGAATGTGGATGAAAGTACACTACTGAATTCATCTCTTGAAGATGCTCTCCGGACAAGTCAGCTTTTTGACTTGAAGTTATGCTTGACTGTTACTTAAGCACAGTTTCCACCAATCATCTGCAAAGAAGATTGTAGACATGGAATGCATTTTCTTTCTCTTAGGTTTCTTTTTGACTGGAATTTTATAGCTCCTTCACATAGTCATGGCCATCCAAACTTACCTACGTATGTTTTCTGCTGTCAAAGTCATAGCATGCAGTAGTAGGAATAATTAGGTTATAAATTGTCAAGTTGTAAACTTATAACCCAAAGGCATGTGTGTCTGCTCGAACCCGTCATTCTTTGCAGTGGTTTACAGCAGGACACATGATATTTATTAGCAAAGCCTATTTGTAGTCAACCTGCCTGATTTATCATTCTATTTATTTCCATAAGATGTGCGGTACATCACTACATGGCTTCCAAATTATGTTGGGGAGAAAAAACCAAAACACTAATCTTAGTTGGAAAAATGGGGCAGTTAAAAGGGATGGCTGTGCAGATAGTGTAGTATAGTAGCCTTGCCCAAAATCTGTATTGAACAGATTGCTTTGGGTGCATTAAGAGGAATGTGTTGGCAGCTTCTTGCTTCCTAAACCCTGACAGGTTCCCAACTAGGTTTTACTCTTAAATGCAATGACATTTTAGAGAAAACGTAGATTAAAAATGGGCAGGAATCACCCGATGGCTTCTCCAGACTCTGTTTGATTTACGAATCTCTCCATCTTTGTGTATAGAGAGAGAACTGTCAATCAACCTGAGCCAGGCAGGGAGAAGTCTGCAGGCAGCCACCCCATTAACTCTTGCCAATTGTCCCAACTCATGGCAGCATGGAGTTCCTCAAAGGTATCCGCAGCTTACATCAGGAATACAGCGCCAGGTTCCACCTCACACATGTATCGAATAGCTGGATCCACACCAAAAGGTATAACGTTAATCCATTGATTTTTATATTTTTTGGGGTATAATGTTGTCCAAAAACCATTCATATTACAAGATATAAAAACCTTGCATTCTGCCCTTGTAGCTTATTCCATACATTCAGCTGTCACATTAGAAGAGCAAAATCACACGTATTCAGAGCAGCATACTGCACTAATGGCGACATTTTACGAGTAATGTCCCTTTTGTCAAGCAGGCTGCTCTGAACGCTTGTAATTCTGCTCTTTTAATACGCCAGCTGAGTGCACGGAATAAGCTACATTGACAGAATGCAAGGTTTTTATATCTTGTAATATGAATGTTTTTTGGACAATATTATACCAATAAAATTAATGGATTAAAGGGGTTCTGCAGTTCTTTTAAACTGATGATCTATCCTCTGGATAGATTATCAGCATCTGATTAGTGGGGGTCCGGGACCCCTGCTGATCAGCTGTTTGAGAAGGCAGCGGCGCAGTGACATCACGACTAGTATCACTGGCCTGGGCGGGGCTAAGCTCGGTTTACTTGAATGGAGCTTAGCCCCGCCCAGGACAGTGATCCTAGTCGTGACGTCACTGGGCCTGCGGTACTTGCATAAATGAATAGTACAGGTGAATAGAAGAAACTTTGTAATATATCAGATTATACATTGTCCATAGAGATCTATGGAGAGGGGAGGGTATATAAGTTGACAATTTGATCAGTACTTTTGATTAATGCAAAGCTGTGTGACTAGTTGGCACCATTCAAAGGGGTTCCCAGCATAGGTAAATCCAGTGGAACCTCTTTTAACGTAAATTCTGCACACTCCGTTTTGTACACTTGTTTAAACTTTATGTAAGAACATTGCATTTCTTGTCTTGTGCTGACTTGTACTTCCGCCATTATGCTGGTGGAAACGCTCAACAGACTCGTGGACAGACGAGTAATCTACCTTCATTAGGTTACTTTGCAGTGTCTAGTGTAAAGAGGACATGCAATTTACTGCAGCAAGCCAGAAAAGAAAGCAATATGATTTCAGCTCTGAAGGCAGCTGGATTGCGATTGCAGCTCTGGACAAGCAGTAGTTTAGGATCTGTACATAACAAGTAATGCAACGTGCTTACCATTTTAATATGGATTTTAACAACTATAAACTGGTGGTCAAAGTTGAGAGACATGCATTGGATTTTAAGTAGATTGGACTGGGGCTCATATTCTTTCTTACATAGGCCAGGCCTTTAATGTAGCTGTCTTACACTCCTCAGAAAAATTTCTCGAGTTTAATCTGTAAATGCCAGTGGCAGAATTTTGCACACATGATCGGAGCACGTCACTAGGGTGCAGTCATATGCTAACCATTTCAGGTCTTCTATGAGAATTCTGCAATGCCTTTCAAGTCTCAGGAAAAGAAATTTGAATAATTTATGTACGTCTTCATGTTTTTATTTCTTTATCTCTCAGCTATAAAATATCTATATTTTCATTTAGGAGCAATTATAAAAAGATAAAATAAAAAAAGTTACTGTATTTTTATTCATAGTGAGAGCCAAACTTTTGTATTTAGTAATTCTTAAAAAGGCCAATATTTTACCCTTGGATCATTCAGGCACAGTTAGAAATGGTTTATGAAAATATTATATTGGATGTGTTTTTATTATCATGTACCATTTGTACTGTACATAGACACAGTGAAGGTAGTCATTTCTCTGAACCTTTTTATTTTACGGCCTCCAATTTCTGACTGGAGGCCTTAAAATGACTGCGTCCACCTTGTGACTTTGAGGTACTTATTAGTACAGCAGGCTAAGGCTTCTTTTTAGCTATAGGAACCCTCCTGTTTGTTTTGCATCTGTTCGTCTCCCTTTCTGAGAAAATGTTAACTTATGTTGAATATGTCTTTAAATGGGTATTTCTATCTCAGACATTGGTGGCATATGATTGTGCCTTCAATGTGAGATAGGTGCAGGTCCCACCTCCGAGACCCACTCCCATCCCCATAACAGGGCCCCCTAAAGTGAAGGAGGGCACACTGCACATGCGCGGCATGCTATCCATTCACTGCCATGGGATTTCCAAAAATAGCCAAGCGAGCATGCTCTACTATTTTTGGAAGTCCCATAGCAATTAATGGAGAGCGCACTGCGCATGCATGGCCACCTGTACATTCACCGCTATAGGGCTGCTGGGAATAGTCGAGCCAGCACTCTGCTATTTTCAGAAATGCCATAGCAGTGAACGGAGGGTGGCTTCGCTTGTGCAGTAATTCTCCTTCACTTTGGGGAGGCCTGTTCTGGAGATAGGAGTGAGTCTCAGAGGCAAGACTTGCACCTGTCTGACATTGATGGCATATCCTAGTGATATGCCAGCAATGTCTGAGATGGGGTTACAGTTTTAAATTATTTTTTACCTTTGTAATCTAAAGCATTTGAGGGTTTAAAGACTGGTACTCCAGCACCTCCAGGTTTAAGTTATTCTATTTAGGTCAGTTTAATTGAATACGCTAGTCATTTTTGTGCCATTGCTAATTTTCGAATTTCTACCAATGTGTCTGGGTGAGAAATCGCAAGCGTATGTAGCGTTGGACACCCACCACAAGCATCCTGTCAGACTGTAACGGCGTGCGTTTTGTTTTTTATTTTTTTCTCTATAACTGACACTTGGAGGTTCTTCCCTTGTTGCTACCAAGTAGCATTGCACTTTTACACTGCAATAGAAATATATATTTATCTAGATTTTCAAAAAGTACAGTATTTCAAGACACCAGCATACTCTGTACTATATAGAGCACTTTTTGGTTCACTAATCAATAGATATTACAGTTTGATTCTTGAATAATAAAAGGGACTTTATTGCAACTCCTTGTGGTATACTTGTCAACTACACACAGTGGAGGCAGCCATTTTGTCCGTAGAACCATTCTTTATGAACATTAAAGGGGTTTTCAGAGTTGCTAATATCCAGAGGATAGGTCATCAGTATCTGATCGGTGGAGGTCCTACACCCAGGACCCCTGCTGATCAGCTGTTTGAGAAGGTAGTAGCGCTGCAGTCTTCTCACAGCTTTTCCTAGGCCATGTGACGACACGTTCATCGGTGACGTGGCCTAGGCACAGCTCAGCCCTATTAAAGTGAATGAGGCTGACCACAATACCAAGCACAGCCACAATACAACGTACGCCACTGGGCTTGGTAAGCTGTGAGAAGGCAGCGGCACTCACAGGAGCACTGGTACCTTCTCAAACAGCTGAGGCTTCTGACTGACCCATTCATCAATTTTATCGTAGAAATGAAACAAAGGTCTCCCCAGTCTGCGCGTGTTAAATTGGAAGCGCGTACTTCTCTCAAAGGGCACTGAATGCTGTAGCATCAAGACTTGCCTTCATGTTTGTCAAAATCGGTTTAGCTTTCAAAATGGCTTTCTCTTGTATGTAGGCCACAGTTATATCACAGGTCAAACAAGTGGATGTAATCTAGGTATTCTGGACACCGTTCTAGTCACCTACGGAGCTAAATCAGGGAAAAAATTCTAAACTAGGTGATTGAAAGGCAAACAAATTGCAATAATAATTCAGATGCACGTAGTGACGTAGCTTCACTCTGCGCCGCCTATCCCGACCAGCATTGCTGTAACATGACTTCTATTAATATGCAAGCTATTTATATCGCCTTGGCACTGGGCATTGTAGGTCCTTCAGCAGGAATTCATTTCTTTGGAAGTAAATTTTCCCTGGAAATGAACAGCATATGTTTTTCTGGTTCACTACATATCACAGGTGAGATGCTACTTTGTCCATCTCGAGGTTTGTTCTGTATTGTAGCATATTTAAAGTATGTCTGTAATCTGAAAATTACAGCTGTTTCCCTAATTAAATAACAGAAAGGTTAATTCCCTGCAGTTTCCCCTGGAGCTGTGTAACAGTCTGTAGTCGGTATATGGGCAGTATGGAAGCTGGGGAGAATTCTGTGCCATCAGGGCTCCTGACAGATCGCTCTTTTTAGTATTTGTCCCATAAGTGTATATCAAAGTTTTGTATAATGCAGTTTCTAATTACTTTTCCATCTGGTAGATCTCCAGATTGGAGGTACACTTTAAGGCAAAAATCACACCTGCAGCTTCTGATGCCAGATATGGACTTAAGAGGAAATGATAAAGGAAGGACGTTTTTCTTCCCGTTGGAACAACTCCTGACGTTGGCTCAATAAACTGCACCTCAAACTGGATCAAAAACCTTGGGGCTTTGCCTAATGGGCTTGTCCAGGAATAGGGAAAAAAAAGTGTTCTTTTCCAGAAACAGCACCCCTCTTGTCTATGGAGAGTTAATTTTCTAGCTGATTCCCATTCAGGAAAATGGGGATGTGCTGCAATTTTTAGAAATCCTGGACAACTCCTTTATCTTAATTACTGTCTTGCACCACTGGGGATGTAAGGGTGGTGGCGATTGCACAGCTCTCTCCATTCACTTCTATGGGACTTGAAAACAGCTGAACATGGTTAGGGTCCATTCACACGTCCGTTGTTTGTTTCCTGATCTGTTCCGTTTTTTGCTGAACAGATCTGGACCAGATCTGGACTCATTCATTTTCAATGGGTCCTGAAAAAAAAACGGACAGCACAATGTCAGATTTTTTTTTCAGGACCCATTGAAAATGAATGGGTCCAGATCTGATCCAGATCTGTTCAGCAAAAAACGGAACAGATCAGGAAAGAAACAACGGACGTGTGAATGGACCCTTACTCTGCTATTTTCGTAAGTTCCCTGGGAAGTGAATGGAGAGCCGTGCAAGTGCAGGCAACTCTCCATTCCTAGGGGCACCATTCTTGTGATAAGAGAGGGGACAGGGTCAGACTGGCCCACCAGAGTAAGGGCTCATGCACACGAGCATATGTGCCTTCTGCCTGTGCTGCAGACCGCAAATAGCGGTCCATAATGTACGGGCACCGGCCGAGTGCACACCGTTTGCAGATGTGGACCCATAGACTTGAATGGGTCCATGATCCGCAATACACAGTCTGCGCCGCAAAAAAATAGAACGTGTTCTATTTTTGGCGGTGCAGAGGCATGGAGCCAAATCCCACAGAAGAGTTTGGTAGTGCTTCTGTGAGCTTCCGATCCGTGCCTCCACTCCACAAAAAGATGGGTGAAGTCCCATCTTCAGTCGTATCTGGTGGATGCAGAACCATTCAAGTCAATGAGTCCGCACCGCAGAGTGCACACGACTACTGCCCGTATATTGCACTGTGTGCTTATGGTTGTGTGCAGGAGCCCTAACAGAGGATCCCCCAGTGGGCCCCAAAGGTCCAGGAGACAGGGCCGGTGCTACCATAAGGCAGACCAAGCGGCCGCCTTAGGGCGCACCCTGGGGAGGGCGGAAAAATGTGACATGGAGGGGGAGAAATGTGACATGGGGGTCTGATGGCTGACATTGGGGGCTGGGGGATGATGTCTGACATGGGGTTCTGATCTGAGGTCTGATTAACATTTGGGGTCTGATTGCTGGTCTGACCTGAGGTGTAATGGAAAATATTTTTTTCTTATTATCCTCCTCTAAAACCTAGGTGTGTCTTAGAGGGCGAAAAATATGGTCCTTAAACCAGCCATTGTCTGAAGCAGAGAGAAGATACCAGGACCACAGAGAGGAGAAGCCGGGGGGGGGGGGGGGGGCGCCAAAATGTAGCTTCGCTTGTGTTGGCAAAAATCCTTGCACCGGCCCTGCCAGGAGACATCCCATTTGGAGCTGCCTTTAGAGCCAGTCACTTGCCAATAGGGTCTATTTCTTTGACTCTAAACCTGTTAGACTTTATTAATGATATAGTGTTGGAGCCCCAAGTATTTCGTTTGGTAGGCCCAAGGAACCCCAGTACAACACTGACAGTGGCCCTGCTCCTATGGCACATTTATGACAATACCCCTTTAGTGACATACCTGACTGGTTGAGCTTCATTCAGACCTGTGATGCCTAGATCACCATTTACCCAAGCTCTTGGAGAGCACTCCTGGACTATACCCTGTTCTGGATTTTCCATACACTTGTAACAAGTTCATTTCTTGTAAAATGTTGCTTAAAATGCTTTAATAACAAAAATCTATACGGTGCTATCTAATGTTGCATATTAGTTGTGTCTGGTCGTTAACGCAGGCTCAACTAGCTCATCATGACACTCCATGTTTAAGCAAGGGAAGGCGACTTGTGACTTTCCAACTGCTTCAAAACTACAACTCTCAGCATGCCCTGATAACCCCTTGTGGTCATTCAGAGGCCGTCGGGAAATGGTTCAAGTAGTAGAATGCTTTTTTATATACTATATCATAGACGGCTTCAGCTGCGCATTGCCATACATCAGATCCATATATTCGCTCATGCTCATTTGGTCACACTGGCAGAATGTTTAGATCCAGGCCAGTGATTTTCAGCTGCAGCGTCTATTTTAAGTTTTGACATGAAGATGTAATATATATTACCTCGGTTAGAGACAAATCTATTCTTAGGTTACAACTATTTATTTTTTGGTAAGTTATAATCTTTCATTTTACAGAATGCTATTCTTTTGCAAATGTTTTTGTAACATTTACGATTTCTAAAGAACTTAATACTGAGAAACCTTGTTAATCTGCTTGTCTTTATATGTGTATTCTGAGATTTTGATGTGTGTTTTGTTGTAAGAACATGCTGTGAATTGGCTTGGAGACAAATATATGTACTTTTTTAATAAAAATTTGAGTGTCCAGTTCTTTCTATTTTCTTGAGTTGCGGTATAGTCATATTATGGGAGGTAATTGGGATTGTATGGAATAAGTTGGTTATGAATGATGTAAAATATTGTTATGCAATATCTTAAAATGGGCGGCTCATCGCAGAAAAGCCTTTCAATACGGGAGGTGATCAACTCCGGGTGACCCTTGCAAACAGTTCTTCAGTCAGATGAAGGGTCATCCATGTAATTCATGGACAGTCTGGGTCCTCAGAGCGAGAACAGCTGCTTGTTAGCGTCTCTGGCTCCTAGAAGCAGCTCCTGAGGATATGACGTGCATATATCCTAATAGGCCACATGGACAGGATTCGGCCTAATGCAGACTACACACGCTGTAGATATGCCGTGGATTCTCCCAGCAGCCTTCATGCAATGGTTGAATTCACAATGATAGCCACATGTAACGCATGATATGCGATATGTGTAACTGGCCTAGCAATAAGACTAATGTTTAAATCCATTCCGGCTCCTTCTGGTCATATTCTTCTACACCAAAATTGACTTTTTTTTTTTTTTTTTGTATAGACCTTTTTTTTTTTTTTTTTTTTTTTTTTTTAAAGGGATTATTTTCTTGTAGAAGCTAGACAAGTGTCTTCACCAGTCTGTGCCTGTAAAGTTGGAAGCACACAAGCCTCTAGGAGAGGGATCAGCAACCTCCCGGAGCTCCAGGTGTTGTGGAACTACATCTCCCATCATGTACACTTCCTTGGCTGTTCTCTGAACTCCCACAGAAGTCAAAGGAGCATGCTGGGAGTTGTAGTTTCACAACAGCTGGAGTGCCAAAGGTTGCTGATCCCTGCTCTAGGACACTGCATCACAATTTGCCTTCACTAGAACAAAGGGCCACAGCCAAAATAATGGACTCGACATTTCTTTCTTCCTGCGTTCTTCTAGTGTCCACCAAACCCAAACCCATTCTTTGTATTCCACAATGGTGTAACAAGCTGTAATCATCACTTTGAGAACATTTCCCATTCCTTTAAATCTGGTCTGCTTTAATCCATCAATTTACTTCCAATGTTTGTCTTTGGATATTGCATTGGGTATAGGGCTGAAACAATTACTCGATTGAATCGAGTAATTCGACCCCAAATTATTTTTTTTGCATTGAGGATTAGTTTCATGTGTCATTAGTTGATTGTGTCATGTGACCACGGAACAGATGTGAATCGCTTGCTATTACTCACCGCTCTGGTCACCCGCTGGCCCGCACCGCGCTGCACTTTCCTCCTGACACATCATCAGGTCATAGTGCACGTAAGCGTACACTATTACCTGATACTGTGTGACGTCTGGACGACAGAGCAGTGCGGGGAAAAGATGATGGAGATGTGGAGCGGTGCCCCTACAGGAGAGGTAAGTATTTTATTTCACTGGCGCTGGGGACATGGCTAGGAGGGGGAGCTGGTGGCACTAGGGGGAAAGCTGGTGGCACTGGGGGGGAAACCTGATAGCACTGGGGGGGGGGGGGGCTGATGAGTTTTTATAAAGAAAAGCGTTCTTTTAATTAGTTTTTTTATTATTCAAGTACTCGATTGATCGTTGGATTAGTCGATAGAATACTCGATTACAAAAATAGTCAATCGCTGCAGCCCTAATTGGGTATGTGTAAGTTTTTTGCATAAAATGGTCAAAACCCCTGAGAAAGGGAGTGCACAATTTTGAGCATATATTGTCTAATAAAATGTAATCCAAAGGTTTAGGGATTTTGTTCCCCAGCTTGGCATACGGCCATTTATCTTGTGCCAAAATAAAATAAACAGAGAAAAATCTTATACTTTTTGTTTTATGCCAAACTGAATTTTATCACAAGACACGGAGGCTCATATTGCTTTCTCTTCCTTTACTAAATTCCATAGCAGCAAGAAGAGTAACCATGGTAACAACAAAAGAAACACCCCTAAGGGTAACTCCTCCCTCCCATCAGTCCATAAATAGCTCTTCCACAGGGACCACTTCCTCTTTCTTTGCTGCTCCATAGCAGATAAGTGGTCTAATTTGTCTTATTGTAATTTCTGTTATATATTAACTTTTATAGCTGTATTTGGCCTTACAGTTTCCCCACCGTCTGGGGGAGTGGGTTTTTATCAACCCCTATTGCGTTAGGTGCTCTGTGGGGCGTTTATTTTCCTTGATATTTATATCTTTTATATGTGATTGTTGCTGCCTGCGTCCCATTTTGCCCTCTCTCTTGCTCTACTGTTGCAGTTACCTCTCTTGTCTGCTTTTCTGTCCCCCTGGGTTTTTTTTCACGGACCTTTTCCCTATCACACTTCTGGGTTCCGTTCGGGGCCCTCCGAGCGGGCGCCATATTTTCGTCCTCTTCTGCAGCTTTTGCCTGTTCTCCCTGCGCCCGAACTCTCGCGATTCACGAGACTTCGGGCGCCATCTTGGAATTCGGGGGGCCGGCTCTCTTCCGCCATCTTGGTGCCCCCGGCCGCTCTCGGGACACGCCTCCTTCTGGGGCGGTCTTTTCGCTGGGCGGCGCTTTTTCCTCCCGCGCCTATTGGGTTTTGGAGCGGGGGGGGCGTTCCCCTATTGCCGCGGCAGCCGTTGTCTTCCGCTCCAGCGCCATTCCGGCCTTGCATCTCGCTTGTCCGGCAGCTTCTCAGCAGGTTTCTATTGCGATCTCTGCACACACACTAGGTCCTTTCTGTGTGAGTGACTAACTCCACGGATATGTCTGTCCAGGATTCCGCCACCCCTGTCCCCAGCTCCCTGACTCCCATACCCCAGGGACCTTCTACGGCTCATGGGTCGTTTACTATGTCCCCCGCTGATGCCCAGGCTCTGGCTCTGCAGCAGTCCATATCCCAGGCAGTTGCTGCCGCTATGGGATCCATGTCTTCTGTCATCAGCCAGTCCATCTCTCAGGCCCTTATTCCTAGAGCTCCTCCCAGCATGCCACCACCTGTAGACACTGCCTCCAGAAACCCTACCACTGATAGCATGGTTCTATCGCATGAGAGCGTGCCTGGCACACGCAAACGAGCCTGTCCGCGCCAGGCAGAAAAGTTGCGTCGGTGGAAGTCTGCTCGCGCTCAGCGCGAGCCTAGTGATCACTCTGAAATCTAGTCAGATGAGGAGGCTTTGAGTTTCCGTCCAGATGGTTCGGACGATGATATTGAGGGGGTTATGGTGGACCCTGATGTGGACAATTACGTCCCGGTATCTCGGCCATCTACTAGTGGGACCTTGGGGGCTATCAATTCTACCGCCCCCCTTACTGACCCTTCGGGTGAACCTCTGTTTGACCTGGATAGCCTTCACCATCCCAGGTCCGCCGAGTGGGTCCCCGCTCCCCATGTGGCTAGTTACCTGGAGTCCAGGATTAGAACTCCCTTGGGCAAGGAGACCCGCAACAAGCTAAGGGCTGAATGTCCACGCCCCATTATCCCTAATAAGGTCGGTGAGACTCCTAACGTGGACCCTAAAATGGTCCAGTTTCTGGCCAAAATGGGTTTTCACCCTCGCAGGGGCCTTGACTCGGCCCTGCGAGCTTGCCAGGACAAACTCCTGGATATCCTAGGTCCCCTCACAAAAATCTTTGAGCTGGCTGAGTCAGCCAAGTCTGATGGCACTCAGATTGACCCGGAGGAGCTCAGAGGCTGGGTGCAGCGTGCCATATGTGTGACCGGGAATGTTAATACTTCCCTGGCGATTGAGAGGAGGAAAGCAATCCTCATGAAAATTGAGCCTAAGCTCACCAACATGGCCTTATCCGAGTCCGGCAAAGATGCTCAGGGGCTCCTTTTTGGCGATCCTTTTATTAAGGAGCTTGGCAAGTTTGTTGGTGCCTTCACGGCACTGGATAAAGCGCAATCCAACATGCGCAAGGTCTTTCAGAATCGGGTCTCTACCAGGGCCGGCAGCTCAAGGGGCCGCCTGTCCGGCCGTTCGCATTTCCAGGCCCGTACCACCGGTCGAGGCTCCTTTCATCAGCGCCAATCGTTCCAGGATCAGCGTCAACAAACGCCTTTCTTCCCGTCCAGAGGCACCTTCGGAAGGTCCAGAGGGTTCAGAGGAGCTCAGAGTTCCCGACGTCCATTTGGTAAGTCCCCATTTGTGTCCTCTGTCTTCTTCCCTATGCATAGGGGGCAGGCTCCGACATTTTTTGCATGCCTGGGATCGCATCACCTCCGATCCGTGGGTCCTTTCCACGGTCAGGGGTTTTCAGATCGAACTTATAGACGCCCCGACTTGTCTGCCCCCCTTCAGACCGCGAGAGTTCTCCCCAGAGTCTCGCAGACTCATAGACACAGAACTCTGGTCCCTTGTGGAAAAGGGCGCCATAGAAAGAGCCCCAGACCCTTGCGGGGGAGTGGTCAGCGATATTTTCCTTGTGGAAAAGAAAGGAGGGCAGTTCCGCCCGGTGATCAATCTGAAGAATCTGAACGTGTATGTGCGATACCGCCATTTCAAAATGGAGGGCATTCATCTACTCAGGGATCTTCTCCTCCCGGACGAGTGGATGGTCAAACTCGATTTGAAGGACGCCTATCTCACGGTTCCTATCGCTCAACAGTCCAGGGATCTGTTGCGTTTCCGGTGGGGGGATCAGATTTGGCAGTTCACTTGCCTCCCGTTTGGCCTCTCATCAGCCCCTTGGTGTTTCACCAAACTCATGAAGCCGGTGGTTTCCTGGCTTCGGGGGCAGGGTGTCCGTCTGATAATTTATCTGGACGACATGCTGCTCATTGCTCGGGATCCCTCCACGCTCCTTACCCATCTGCGTCTGTCCGTTTCTCTGCTCACCGGTCTGGGATTCGTTATCAATCACGAGAAGTCTTGTCTCCAGCCTTCCAGGTCCATGGAATTCCTGGGTTTCAGAGTGGACTCTTCCACCCGCACTCTCTGTCTACCGATGTCCAAGGTTCGAGCCATCCGGAGGGAATTACGTCACTCTCTCCGGTTGCCTCACGTGTCCCTCCGTCACTTAGCCCGTGTCTTGGGTCTCCTTTCTTCCTCGATTCAGGCGGTCTTCCCGGCTCCCCTCCATTACCGGGCGCTTCAGCGGCTCAAGATTGCCCACCTTCGGGCGGGCGCCTCCTACGGGGAATTGGTGGTCCTGGATCAGGACACCAGGGACGAGTTAACGTGGTGGATTCACAATCTCGACGCGTGGAACGGCAAGGCTATCGTGGGTCCTCAACCGGACGTGGTGATAGAATCGGATGCCAGTCTGCAGGGATGGGGCGCCCGCTGCGAGGGCGTTTCCACCGGAGGTCCTTGGTCCACGTCGGAGTAGTCTCTGCACATCAACACGTTGGAGCTGCTGGCAGGGTCCTTCGCGATTCGGAGCTTCGTCGACGGCAAGGTCAACGCTTGCATACGTCTCAGGATGGACAATGTGTCGGCGGTCCGGTATGTGAACTCCATGGGCGGCACTCGATCGGCAATGTTGACTCATCTGGCGAAGGAGTTCTGGTCCTATTGTCTGGACAGGGGTATAACAGTTGTGGCGGAGTACATTCCTGGTCTCCTCAACGTTCATGCGGATTGGAGTTCACGCTACATCTCGGACTTCAGCGACTGGATGTTGGATTCAGCGGTGTTCTCCTCCATCGAATCCCTCTGGGGCCCGTTCTCCGTGGACCTTTTTGCTTCTCGTTGGAACGCCCAGCTGCCCAGGTACTACAGTTGGAGGCCGGATCCTCACTCGGAGGCGGTGGATGCATTGCTCCAGGATTGGTCGGGCGCTCTCTTATATGCTTTTCCACCCTTCGCCTTGATTCCCCGGGTATTGTCTCAGGTACGTCGCCAGCAAGCGGAGTTGGTTCTGGTGGTTCTGTTCTGGCGGCCACAGACTTGGTTCCCACAGCTCATGGAGCTATTGATTGCGGACCCGATCCTTCTCCCGGCCCATCTCGATCTCCTTCTAGGCCCGCTGGGTCAACGCCATCCCCTGCTATTGGACAACGCTCTCCGTCTTCTGGCTTGCAGGATATCAGGGGTCGCTGGGACATCGAGGGGATATCGGAAACGACTAGATTCCTTCTGGAAAGTGCGTGGGCCCCCGGTACAATTCGGGCATACCGAGCAGCCTGGGGAGTTTGGTCTCGTTGGTGCTTGGGACGGGACCTGGATCCCGTTTCGGCTCCCGTAGAGGAGGTATTGCGGTTTTTGTCCTCCCTCTTCGAGGATGGCAAGGCCTATCGTACTATTAATTTGTACAGGTCAGCCATTTCTTCCCGTCATCAGGGTTTCTCAGGTCTTCCGGCAGGCCAACATCCTCTGGTATGCCGTTTGCTTAGGGGTTCTCGTCTCTCTAGACCTCCTAGACCTCGGTTCTCCTCTTTGTGGGATGTTTCCCTGGTCATAGATTTTTTGTCTCGTTGGCCTTCTAATGCGGATCTTTCGCTGTGTCAACTCTCGGCGAAGCTTGTGACTCTTTTCTGCTTAGTTTCTTGTAAGCGCGTCTCGGATGTCCGTGCTTTGGACTTTAATGCGGTCTCTTTCACGCCGGAGGGGATTTCTTTCAGTATCTCTCGTCGTACCAAGACGGGCATTTCTACAGTCGCCTACCCGGCTTTTTCTGATTGCCCCGCGGTTTGTCCGGTGTCCTGTTTTAGGGAATATCTCTCGCGGACGGCGTCCCTGCGGTCTGGGGAGTCGCGGCATCTTTTTGTGTCTTTTCGTAGGCCGTTTGCCCCCGTTGCTAGTGTTACCCTTTCTCGCTGGGTCAAGTGGATACTCTCGCTTTCGGGGGTCGATACTTCCATCTTTACGGCGCATTCGATTCGGGGGGCTTCCGCTACGTCTATGGCAGTTTCTGGAGCCCGTTTGGAGGATATTTTGCAACTGGCTGACTGGTCCAGAGCCTCTACATTCAGGGATTTTTATTTTCGTCCTGAACCTCACGCTTTTTCCTCTGTTATTTCTTCACTTTGAACTAGCAATATGAGCCTCCGTGTCTTGTGATAAAATTGTATGATTTTCCTAAGTTATGACGTAAAGTCATGATTTTATTAAAGACACGGAGGCGAGTATTGCCCTCCCGTTCCCTCCCTTTAGTGGGGGGGGTTTTGTTTGCCTTATGTATTGCCGAGTGGTTTTACCGTTTTGTATCTGTGATTTTACATTTTTCGTTATGTTATTTATTCATTGTGTCTGTCAATTCAGTTCGGCTGTGACGTTGTTTCTAGTTAAGATTTTTCATTACTCTGAGATTACCATACTATTTTGTTCTGTATTCTCCTAGGTTGACTCTCCTGATCTGGGTTCGGATCCATGCTGGGCGTTTCCGGTCTGGTTTGCAGTTTTGGTCGTCTCCCGTTGGAGTGATCCGGTTTAATAGATCCCGGTCGTCTGGATGTTCGTGTCGTTGCAGTTGGTCAAAGAAAGAGGAAGTGGTCCCTGTGGAAGAGCTATTTATGGACTGATGGGAGGGAGGAGTTACCCTTAGGGGTGTTTCTTTTGTTGTTACTATGGTTACTCTTCTTGCTGCTATGGAATTTAGTAAAGGAAGAGAAAGCAATACTCGCCTCCGTGTCTTTAATAAAATCATGACTTTACGTCATAACTTAGGAAAATCATACAATTTTCATTCAGATCTGATGGAACTCCACTGTAGATGTAGATCAAAGATTAAAGGGGTTCTCCGGGCTACAGATACACTGTATTCTCTGGATGGGTCATCAATATCAGATCGGTGGAGGGTTGTTTTTTGGTTTTTTTTACATGCTTCTCTCATAATGGGAAAAAAAAATAAGGTCTTATGCACAGTACTGTATTTTATATCTGTGTCCAATGAGCATTTTTTGGTCATTTCTGTTGGTCTGCAAAATAACAGACAGCACACAGACAAGAAAACTTATTTCTAGTAGTTAGCAGATTGCACATGGAAGGTGTTTGTATCTTGCGGGTTGATGATTTGCGGACTGCAACACATATGTGTGCATGAGGCCTAAGGTTAATAAAGGGTTATGAGGCAAGAAATCAGACTCTTATAGAATGTGCCCTGTACTTTTCGACCCAGCTTGCTATATTGATGAAAGCTATTCAAATTTCCTGGAGAAAGATGTTACCAGTTTTTCCATTTCTTATAATGTGTATAACACCATTCATTTGGCGCATGAAGTGGATTCGGTTGTACAAAAGATTACAACTATTAATTTAGGTGCTTTTGTAAAAGAAAACTGATCGAACAGGGGAAGAATGCAAATCAACATGTGCGTAGAATGATGACAGTGCCATAGATTTCTATCAGAGAACTGGTGAAAATGGGGATAGAACTGCTGGGGTGTAATGGCCGTGCCCACACTGCTCTCCCTTTTCAGAAAGTGGTGAGGGCGGTGTAGAAATGGCATTTGCAGAGAAATGTTTGCGTAAATGGTGTTCAAAAATGTGCAAACCCATAGTTTGCGACTTTATGTACTCCAGTTTTCCAGATGTAATGGGTTAATAAATCTCCCCCATGGTTTTGATTTTTCAGGTTTAATATCCTTTTGTTTTATACAGACCTAAATTGGTTGACAAAGAAGTAAACACGGATTTCCACTTGAATAAAAAAAAAAAAAAAGGGTTGGGAACGAAACTGAATGCACCAAAATGTATTCCGTACTGTTTGGTTGCTCTCCCACCACGGACAGAATAAAGCTGCAAGCAATGTAAGTCAATGGGGACGGATCCGTTTTCTCTGACACAATAGAAAACGGATCCGTCCCCCATTGACTTTCAATGGTGTTCAAGACCGATCCGTCATGGCTATAGAAGACATAATACAACTGGATCCGTTCATGACGGATGCATGCGGTTGTATTATTGTAACGAAAGCGTTTTTGCAGATCCATGACTGATCCGCAAAAACCGCTAATGTGAAAGTAGCCTAAGAAAAGCAAAGGATGATAATATACTACCTGAAAAGTCTACACAACAGCTAAGTTATCAGTTCAGGAGTCTTTTTCACCTAAATATTTTAGTTGCTTGAAGAAATCTACAATGCAAAGATCGTGTGCCATATAGTAATTGGCTGCAGCAGTCACGTGCCGTATACCTACATGTCACAAGACAATAAATTATGTGTAAAAGCGAACACCACGTGCAGCAGCACCCTGCTTTAAGGAGGTTGTACAGGATTGTGATATTGAAGGCCTGTCTCCAGGATCAACTTCAATAGAAGCAGCACTACAGTTACCAGCTCCGTCCGCTATATAATGGATGGAGCTGTGTTGTTTGGGTGCTGGAGTAACAATGAAACAGTTGCTTGGTCGGGGTGCAGGGTCTTGGACCTCTGCCAATTAGATATTGAAGGCCTATCCTGAGGACAGGCCAACAATAACCCGGACAACGCTTTTAAGGGCAGAATAACACTGGTGACAGATTCCCTTTAGGCCTAATGCACACGACCGTGTGTCGGCCTTGTCTGTGCTGCGGACCATAAATTGCGGACACAGACCTATTCACTTGAATGGGGTCCGCAATCCACATCCTACAGTCCGCTCTGCAAAAAAGTAGAGCAGGCACTACTTACCATTGAACACCTTAAGGGCTCTTTTACACCAGCGTGTCCGTTGCAGGAATTGCGATCCGTGTGAGAGAGAGAGATCCTGAGGTCTGTTCTACAGAAGCGCACAGCATTATCATGCCAGTGTGAAAGAGCCCTAAGGGAAATCTGACATCAGCAACCTCTCTATCCAGCTGTTTGCATAGACACATAGCTGTGGATCATCTGATAAAAACTGTTTGTGATCCAAGGCACCGTTCCCGAGATAATCATACCTTTTCTTTATATGGAAATTAGGCCTTGGTGCAATGAGGGTGTCACCATTGCTCTTGTTGAACTCAAGCTCCACTTATTTTTGCAGAGAGCCCCTGCCTTGCTGCTTTGATAGACTGGGCCACTCAGCTTGGGTGCAATTAGAGCAATAGTGACGCCCTCACTGTATCAAACACCTAATTTGCACATTAGGAAAAAGTATTGTAACTTTGGAAAAGAGCCTCAGATCAACAAAAGAAAAACTGTTTTAATGGGCACCTCGGTGGGTAGCACTGGTGCCTTTCAGCGCTGGGGTCCTAGGTTTGAATCCGACCAAGGACAACACCTGCATGGAGTTTTAGCCTAAGGCCTCATGCACACTGCCGTTGCCCGGCCCGCATACAGCTGGTCCGCAATACACGGGCACCGGCCGTGTGCACCCCGCATCACAGATGTGGACCCATTCACTTGAATGGGTCCGTAATCCGGTGTTGCGGTGCATAACTGAGGCACAGAACCACTACGGTGTGCTTCCGTGGTGTTTTTGTCCGTGCCTCCACACAGCAAAAAAATAGAACTTGTTCTATTTTTTTACGGTGCGGATGGATCATGGACCCATTCAAGTTGAATGGGTCTGGATGCGTCTAGGCTGCCGCACAGATGGGGACCGCAAATTGCAGTCCCCAATGCACGGAATGGCCGCACAACGGCCGTGTGCATGAGGCCTAAGGCTAAATGCACTTGATCAGGATTGTGTGCGGAAAATCCGCAACATAGGTCAGGTACATTGTATTCTATGAGAATTGGAAATTCTCATGTACACGATGCAGATTTTGACCTGCGGTGCGGATTTTAAAATTCACAGCATGTCAATTTATTTATTTTTTCCTGACCGGATTTTCTACATTCACTTAATCGGGAGAGGAAAATCCGCACCAATTGATGCAGATTTTCCTCATGGATTTCCCTGCGAACACCTGCGGATGTCAGTACATACTGTAAATCCTGAACATGTGCATTTACCTTAAATTACAATTTGCTAATAAAATGCTGCTACAAATAATTGCTCAATTTAGCAGTGAGATTTGTCTGAATCTGAACTTATTTCATAGCTATCCAGAATAGTATGTGCTCTGGACTCCATTTGCAAACTACATAAAATACAGGTAAGCTAATAAAAAAGCTTGCTTGGAATACTGTACTTTGCCAGTTTAGGCCTTTCACTATTATGTGTCATCTCAGACTTTCATTTCACTAGGATACACCATCAAAGTTAGGGCTCATGCACATGAATGTATTTTCTTTTCTTGTTTTTTTTTTTTTTTTTTTGCAGCCCTTATGAGGAACCATTCACTTCACTGCGGTCAAAAAACAAACAAAAACGGAAATGATTCTGTGTGTGTATGTCCGCGTGGCCTTTCCTTAAAAAAATAGCACGTCCTATTATTTTCCACATTATGGACAAGGATAGGACTGTTCTACTAGGGGACCAGTATCTGTGTTTTGTGGACCGCAAAACATCCAACGGTCGTGTGCCCTTAGATAGGTGTCCAACCCACCTCTGACGCCCGCACCGATCTCCAGAACTGGCCCCCAAAAGTGAAAGAGAGAGCAACTGTGCATGTGCAGTGTACTCTCTGTTCATTCCTATGGTAGTTCTAAAAAATAGCTGAGCAAGCTCACTCGGCAATTTTCAGACGTCCCATAGAAATGAATGGAGAGCACACTGCGCAAGTGTGGCCACCTCTCCCTTCTGATCACTGCTGTATCGGCTATTCGCGGCAGTCCCACAGGAATGAACGGAGGGCAGCTGCCCGTGCGCGGCTGCTCTCTCCGCTCATTTTAAAGTCACGCTCTCAAGATAAGTGCGAGCTCCTCTGGTACCTGCACATATCTGACTTTGGTAGCATATTCTAGCCATATGCCACCAATGTCTAAAATGAGACAACCCTTTAAGACTAAGCAGTTATGTGCAACTTTTAATGTCTTGTCTTTTTTTGTCTTTTCCAAAATAGTGTTTCCTTCTGTTCTATTGTCCTTGGAAACATCAAAGAATGTTTTGTTCCCAAAAGGAGATTACTGTAAGAATCTAATTTTGTGTAACTCATTTCCTGTAACATTTTGCCATGCTGTAGGAGGGCCCGACATGCAGATAAGGTTGTGTGTTTTCATTGAATAATTAAAAAGTATATCATTTATTAAAAAACACAAAACCCACAGATTAAAAACCTTGGATTCAATTACTGAACTGTGTGTGGACTGAATATAGGTCCAACACACAGACCTACAACCACCAGTTTCTAAATGAAAACATATAAACACCGCTGAGTAGTACAAAGTACCTGGATATAATATAAATAAGGCATCAAAACAAGAAAACTGAAAGAAAAGGGTTATTAATATATCCTAAGGGAGGAAAAAATGCAAGACAGCGACTCAACCTATCAACCGAATGGATCAGGGTGCTCACCTCTCGGTCCACCCAGACCATACGAACAGATCAGAAAAAGCAATGCAAAAATGAGGGGCACTCCGCGTTAGGGAATAGAGACAGCAAGTGAATAATGGCTAAATAATATTTATTCCATATGTATCATTTTTGATGCATTGACTTTTTATGATACATATGGAATAAATATTATTTAGCCATTATTCACTTGCTGTCTCTATTCCCTAACGCGGAGTGCCCCTCATTTTTGCATTGCTTTTTCATATCCTAAGGGAGACCTTTCAAATATAAATAATTATATATAACATGATCTAAATATCTGCCCCAATATATATGCGCATATACCGTATATATAATTAGAAATTATATAAAACAATAAGGCATCAATAATAATTCTCAGCTCGCATATGGTAACTGAACAACCCATATAATAATACACAAATAAAATGAACAAACAAATGTGTGTGGACATTAATAAATAACATAAATATAAATAGATGATTAGTGCAAGGAGCATAATTAGATAGATCAATCCACAATTCATAAATAAACGAAATACCGGTAATTCATAATTATTGGTGCACAAAATATAACTAAATAGCAAATCATATCATAAATGTACTAAATAATTCATATGTGTACCCAATATATACATAAATAAACCAATTAATATTTTATATATCATGGGGAAAAAAACTTTATAAAATGTATGAATAAAAAATTCATTAAATTGTGTTTCAAAACAACCCATGTAATTGTGCAATAATGCAAAATTTCATATACATATATATATATATATATATAATTAATTCATATTCATAATTCATAACCAAATATACAATGTGGATAAAAAGTAGTGATCCTTTTTTTGGACATAATGAATACTCACTAAACGCAGTTTATAGATTATAAAACGTGATGATAAAACATAAAAAGACTTGTGGGTCTGCACCAGGGAACAAAACAAAAAAAAGGAGAGGAAAACCTACTTTGGTGTGCTCCCTGCATTTGGTTTCTTTATCTTATTGTCTTTTTCGTGGGGTGTTATTCACTCCACACTTGTAGGGTGTAGCACCTTTCACCTGTTTCATTTTACGTCATGGCGGTTAATTTGGAGGCAAAGGAGGCCTCATGGAATTCATTGGTTTCCTCTGTATTCCATGAGACTGTTGGTGGTGAGGATAGGGGTGGTTTCAGATATTTAACTATGGAAATCATGCAAGCACATAAGTTGTTCACATGAGTGTGGTGGAATCTTAAGAGCTTGGAGGAGTGTCTTAAATGTAACCCTAGGGGGCTAAGAGTTAAAAAATTTACAGCATGGGAAGTGACCCCAGAATTTAAGCACACTTGGGAACAGGGATTACTCCAGTGCTCTAAAATACTGACGACCACGAAAAGGACAAAATCTAGATTGGGTGAGTTGGAGACTAAACTTGCGTTATGTGACAGGGACAAAGTGGATATGTTCTATGTGAAATTGAGGGAAACATTGGAAAATGATGACAAGGAAATAATGGTGGGCAAAAAAATCCAAATTTCAACGGGATAAATTGGATTTCGATAGGAAACAGGCCTTTAAATGGAAACATACTAGAACTATATGCAGCCAGAGCAAGACTAGGAGTGACAATATGGCAGCAAAAACGGTGGTCTCTGAAAATAGCAGTGATGGGGATTTTTTTATCCGAAATCAGCGACGACGGAGGATTAGGAGGGGATTACGTAAATCCCAAAAAAAAGAGGCCCTCAGCATCGCAAGGAAGGACAACAACTACCCGCAGGGGCGTAGCTAAATGCTCATGGGCCCTTGTGCAAACGTTTAGCTTGGGCCCCCCTTTCCTAAGTGCTTTGGGGCCAGGGGCAAAGACACACATACCCTTTGTTCTGCCTGAGTCAAAAATTGAAATGGCATCCCCCCATGCCAAATTATTGACCTAACCCCTTTCCTCCAGCCAGAGGTGTAACTTGACCAGCATGCACTTTCTATAATACTGGTGTCTTCTTATGTGGCACAAGGGTCTTTGGGCCCCCTCAAGCTCCGGGGCCCAGTAACGACTGCTACCTCTGCATCCCCTATAGCTACGTCCCTGACTACCCTCCATTTCACAAGAAACGCCTACAGCAACAATAGACCCTTTAAGCTCTGACTCCCTTCAGGTGATCAACCTCTCCTCACATATTTTGACAGCCGATGAGAAGTCAGTACTGGAGAAAGGTCTATCTTTTTCACCTATGTGGATAAGTTTGAGTTTGTGAAATATATTTATTTTGCAGACAGTTATGTTTTAGATTGATGTATGACTAACCTTCGATGGTCCATGATCTTGCAGAAGATAAACGAGGGGTATTTTCAGACCTTATGGACCTACTCCAAGAGAACAATTCCAATACAGGTAGGAGGTGTTTTACACTACATAGACTTTCTACCATTACCTTCTTTCGGTTTGTTTCCCAACATTAGTTTGTTCATTTCAAGCAATTCTACAGGAGATCCAAAAATGTATTCCGAACAATATTCATGGCAGAAACCTGGGGAAAGTGGAGCTTATTATGATCCAAAAATTGCAACGGAACACATAATTTGTGATCAAGGAAGCAGATAAAGGTGGGAATGTCGTTCTGTGGGATATTGATCTCTATGTCCTTGTCACGGCCATGGCCATGACCGTGACTCCCGAACCGCATGCGGTTGTCAGCGGTTTAGTTTGGTTGTCAATCACAGGTGAGGGCTGTGGTATTTGCCTCACCTGTGTTTGCCGCTGGCAACAGTATGTATGTGGCAGCATAGCAGTCTGAGCTGTATTGTGGCAGCTTGCTATGTTGTGCATGCAGTTGCACCTAGTAACCTTTCTGTTAGGTGTGTGTGTATGTGTGCACTAGGTTTTATGTTATTGTGTGCACTTCCCCTTTTAGTGGTGTTTTCCCTTCCCTGGTGATGGAAGGGTTAACTCCCTTTCTGTGTGTGTGAGACACTGGGTGTGTCTGTGTGGGTGTGGCCACTTAGGCCTATAAAGCCTCTGTGTTTTGCATGGCTCAGTGGGTTGCTTCAGCCATGCTTAGCTGGAGCAGCCTCCTGTGAATACCATCTTCCAGTAAGGGCCACCCTTCCGGTCATAAAATCCAAACCCCTGATGTTTAGTTTATGTCTGTTACCTTTGGCTTTTATTGCAGCTATGGATGTCCTGGTTCCTGTGTGTTTTTATGTGTGTGCTGTTTGTCTGTTTGTGCGGACAGCGTTTTCTGAGCACGGGTTCCAGTCAGCAAGGCTGTGGCAGGTTTGTGTGGAACTGTTTGGGTTCACCTGTCATGTTCATAGTTCTGTTCATGTTCCCCTTCTTTCATGCTGCTTGGCCAGTGAGACTCCTGCTCCTCCGTGCCTAGGAGGAGTAGGTTGTCTTACTCTGCTCCTTAGTTCAGGGCCATCCTGAGGGCTTGTAGGGACTATTAGGTTCCGGGGTATGAGCCCTCCTACCACCAGGGTCGGCTCATACGGACAGGAGACAGGGTCAGTGTTAGGGATGCAATAGGAGGTGACCTGCTCCCTAATTCTGTTGCCCTGACCGAGTAGCGACCGGACATTTCTGAGCATCGCACGGCTGAGGATTTTCCCCATCCTCAGCCGTGACAGTCCTTGAAGCAAAAAGACAACTGAACAACAGATTGTTTTACACTCGATTGCCCTCAGATCCGACTGAAACATTCAAGAAATTGGACAAGCTTCTAATTTCTACATACAAGTCGTATGTTCACGACTTCATGCATTTGAAGCTTACATGATTTTTCTCCACCGCTGAATACCCTGCTGGTCACATGTGACGTTGAATCGCTGTACTCCAACATAGCACACACGGATGGCATTACTGCCACAAAATATTTCTTGGCAAAATCTCTGATGGGTGATCCAGCTCACCATACCTTTTTGGGAAGTTTGTTGGCGTTCCTTCTCAACCAAAATGATTTTGTGTTCGGATTTTTTACAAGCAGATATCCCATACAGCAATGGGTGCCTGTTGTGTGCGCTCCTATGCCAACCTCTTTTTGGGTTGGTGGGAGGAGGCACACGTGTACCCATTGGAACTGTTCCTAGAACATGTTGTTGGTTGATTTAGTTACATCAACAATGTTTTATTTCTTTGGCAAGGACCAAAAGAGACATGTTAACAGTTTATTGGTTTATTGAATCGGAATCGACTCAACATTTTTCTAACACATAAGTTCTCTGAGACAGAGGTTGATTTCTTGGATTTGATTATTCGGATAGACGGTCCTCATATTACAACATCTCTGTTTCGCAAGAATACTGCTACCAATAGTTTACTTCACTACCACAGTTTCCACCCAACTCATCTGAGAAAGGGAATACCAAAAGGTGAGTTGTTAAGACTCTGCCGAAATTACACGTCTATGGTGGATTTCAAAGAAGCTTCCACGGACTAATCGTCACGTTTCAAGAGGAGGGGATATACCAAAAAGTTATCTCACAGGCATATGGACTGATTTGTACAAGTTTTTGGGCACACTGGTTCTTACCTCAGATAAGAGACTAAACCGATACATCGATGTTAAACTGAAAATTGTTGCCCGTAGAGCACCTAACTTGAAAGATAAATTGGTGTGAAGTCATTTTCAACGTCCTACAGGTATGATGGAGGGAGGTATGAGATTAGAAGGCACGTACCCTTGTGGTAATTGTAGCGTGCCAATTTATTTTATGTTCCGACGACTTCCCCAATCCTAGTAATCAGAAGAAAATTGTGTTAAAGAACTATGTGAATTGTCGCTCTAGAAATGTGGTTTACGCCTTATTGTGCCCCTACGGGAAGATTTACATCGGACAAACAACACAGGAATTACGGCTTGGCTTCTCGAGAAGGGTCTAGGAAGGACAAACCCCTTACGTCGGTTGCATCTCATTTTTTGGAATACCATGGAGGTAGGCATAGTGGTCTGAGGATTGCAGGGTTAGATCTAATCCGTGCCAATTTTAGGGGAGTACCTATGTCTACACAATTGCTTAAATCTAAATCTAGGTGGATTTTCAACCTGGGCTCTCTTACACCGTTTGGTTTAAATGAAGAACTTGCCTTCACTGGATATTATGCACAGTAAGGCCTCATGCACACGACAGTTGTTTTTATCGGTCCACAAAACGGGGTTCCTTTGTTCTGTGATCCATTTCCGTTTTTGTTTCCGTGTGTCTTCCTTTATTTTTGGAGGACCACCAGACATAAAGGAAAGTAAAAAAAAGTCTAAGACAGGTTTGCCATGCAAATGATAGGAAAAAAACGGATGCGGATGACAATATTGTGTGCCTCCACGTTCTTTAGTGGTCTCATTGACTTCAATGGGTTCGCGAACCGTTTTCCATGAAAATAATAGGACGGACTGGAACCACGGATCACGGATGCGGATGGCAAACGGTGCACTAGCCGAGTTTTCAACTGACCCATTAAAAATCAATGGGTCTGCAGAAAATCATGAAAAACGGCACAACGGACACAGAATAAAACAACGGTCGTGTGCATGAGGCCTAATTCTTGTCTTTTTACTATTTTTTTTGTGTACACTGGGTAATTTACTTTTGCTTGTTTTTTCTATATCTTTTTTTCACATTTTGGCACGATGAGCACTTGGCACTTCACTGTCCTGTATACGATGTGATCATGGGCACTGACACTTTGAAGACACCTGAGATCGTTCTCCAAATAACCTTTTCCTTGCTTACTGTTGCATTGACATGAAGATTAGCGAACAAAGTATGAACTGTGGCTTTCCTTCACACAAATACGTGTGATGAATTATGGACTTACCCGTGCTGTTTTATTCATTTATTTGTAGTATGTTTTCCTCTCCTATATATATTTTTTTTTTTTATTTATTTATTTGTTTCCTGGTGCAGACCCACAAGTCTTTTTATGTTTTATGTTTCATCATCAGGTTTTATAATCTATATACTGCGTTTAGTGAGTATTCATTATTATGTCCAAAAAAAAGGATCACTACTTTTTATCCACATTGTATATTTGGTTATGAATTATGAATATGAATTAATTTTATTAGATTTTATATATATATAATTTTGCATTATTGCACAATTATGTGAGCTATTTTAAAACACAATTTAATGAACACATTTTTTATTCCTACTTTTCATACATTTTTTTAAAAAAAGTTTTTTTTTCATGATATATGAAATATTATTTAGTTTATTTATTATTCATTCTGTTGGTGGCCGGATTGAGAAATGTATCTCCTTTTATCATAAGCTTACAATTTATACAGTGATAACAATGGTAGCAGCCAGTTCGAGTGGAGCCACACATTGCTCCACTCGAACTGGCTGCTACCCTTGTTATCACTGTATAAATTGTAAGCTTATGATAAAAGGAGATACATTTCTCAATCCGGCCACCAACAGAATGATTAAAATCACTCAATATTTGACTTGTGACTCATCCTACGTGGTCTACCAGCTGACATGTCCCTGTGGGAAGTGGTATGTTGGTGAGACCACGTGGGATGTGAAGACACGGCTAAATCAACACCGTTATTCCATCAGGAAAGAGAAAATGGATTTGCCCGTGTCTAAACATTTTAAAGAGGCAGGACACACTCAGAATGACTTGAAATTTCGCATATTGGAGCAGATAGAATTGGGGAGACGGGGGGGGGGGAGACAGACAAGCTCTCCTCAAAAAGCGTGAGCTATATTGGATATATACTTTGAAAACTTTAAGACCCAATGGGTGAAATGTTGATTTCAGGGTGGACTAGTGCTGCCTCACTCCGGGGACCGCCCGATCTGTATTCCCTACTGTAGGTTGAATGCACATGTGTATATATATATCAATCAAGTTAACTGCTATCTTTGTATGAAAGGTTTTCTTAAAACTTTTCCTCTTTCTTTGTTTTTAGATTCACAATATTCTCGGGGTCATGACTTAGGCGCTGTATGGTGTGAAGTACATCACTGATCCGGCTGGCTACCCATGTTCTCTTTGCATCTTATCCACATACAGGATGACTGGACTACTGTCGCAGCGGAGAGTAGTCCATACTGCTTTAGGCGCCTACCCATACAGTCTTTATATTTATTTATTTTTTTCAAGGAGCTTGGTTTATTATTATCACTATTATAGATAGCTCTGGCATGGACACGTAATGCACGGGTGAGAGAGTGGTGTCCCCTTGTGGGGGATGAGTGGCGGTTCGCGGGGAGCCCCCTGGCGACGCCATGTCCCCCCTAAATGGACACTGATGGGACCACTAACGTGGCTCATCACTGTCAGGTGACACCCTTCCTCTACTTCATGTATACCTTATATTGTTCCTTTTTGGCCAGCATAACGGGTTGATAAGACGCTGAATCTAGGGATCCCACATGTATATGCCATGGGGATCGCAGGTTCGTAGTATTCTAGACCCCTATACCAACATAGGATTCTTTAAAACCCATAACCAGCAAAAACCTGTTTCTTGCATTTGATGTCATTCATTCACATGACTGTGGTGATGTGATGACTGATCGTTGGCTCCTATCCAGTGGCGTCTCTAGCTTTCAAATTTTGGGGGGGCACACTGGGGGCCAGGACAAAAGTAGGGGGGGCAGCTATAACAACTATATGTGTAGAGGTATACTGTATATTGTGTGGCACAGTGTAGAGGTATACTGTATATTGTGGTGCACAGTGTAGAGGTATACTGTATATTGTGGGGCACAGTGTAGCGGTATACTGTATTTTGTGTGGCACAGTGTAGAGGTATACTGTATATTGTGGGGCACAGTGTAGAGGTATGCTGTATATTGTGTGGCACAGTGTAGCGGTATACTGTATATTGTGTGGCATAGTGTAGCGGTATACTGTATGTTGTGTGGCACAGTGTAGAGGTATACTGTATATTGTGTGGCACAGTGTAGCGGTATACTGTATATTGTGTGGCACAGTGTAGAGGTATACTGTATATTGTGGGGCACAGTGTAGCGGTATACTGTATATTGTTGGGCACAGTGTAGAGGTATACTGTATATTGTGTGGCACGGTGCAGAGGTATACTGTATATCGTGTGGCACGGTGCAGAGGTATACTGTATATTGTGGGGCACAGTGTAGGCTATATGTGTATAACATAAACATATTTCACATGAACACTTACAATTACTTGGCTTGGCCCTTGGGGATCTCGGACGCCACTTCAACACTTTGGCCGGGGGCTCGGCGGAGCTGATGTTGTGTTTTATCCTAATGAGAAAGATTTCATAATAAGGATTTGGAGAAGGGGCAGAGGGATAGCAGAGCAGGGAGAGGCTGGTGCTGCTACTAGGGGGTCATACCATGGGGGAGTAATAAAGCCCACCATAATGCCCCCCCAGTAGAAATTATTCTCCTTATAATGTGACAGTGCAAAAAATACCCCCTTATGCCCCCAGTTGAGCTAATGTCCCCCATAATGTGCCAGTATAAAATACCCCTATATATCCTCTCCCCCTTCCTCTTAGTGCCCCCCATAATGTACCAGTATAAAATGCCCCAGTAGATGCCCTCAGTGTCCCCCATAATTTGCAAGTATAAAATACCCCTTCTTAGTGCCCCCCGTAGATGACTCCATAGTACTCCTCTCCCCTCTTCCCCATAGTACCCACCATAATGTGTCCCAGTATAAAATTCTACTGTACAGAGCCCCCCATATAAAACACCCCTTATTTGTGGCCTCAGTAGATGCCCCTATAGTGCCCACCAATAATGTGCCAGTAATAAGTGCCCTCAATAACGTGCCACTGCCAGTAATAAGTGCCCCCCATCACGTGCCAGTAACAAGAGCCCCCCAATGTGCCAGTTATAAGCCCCATCACGTGCCAGTTATAAGCCCCCATCACGTGCCAGTTATAAGCCCCCATCACGTGCCAGTTATAAGCCCCCATCACGTGCCAGTAATAAGCCCCCCATCACGTGCCAGTAATAAGCCCCCATCACGTGCCAGTAATAAGCCCCCAATGTGCCAGTAATAAGCCCCCCATCACGTGCCAGTAATAAGCCCCCCATCACGTGCTAGTAATAAGCCCCTCCATTACGTGCCAGTAATAAGCCCCCATCACGTGCCAGTAATAAGCCCCCCATCACGTGCTAGTAATAAGCCCCTCCATTACGTGCCAGTAATAAGCCCCCCATTACGTGCCAGTAATAAGCCCCCATTACGTGCCAGTAATAAGCCCCCATTACGTGCCAGTAATAAGCCCCCCACGTGCCAGTAATAAGCCCCCCATTACGCGCCAGTAATAAGCCCCCCATTACGTGCCAGTAATAAGCCCCCATTACGTGCCAGTAATAAGCCCCCCATTACGTGCCAGTAATAAGCCCTCCCATTACGTGCCAGTAATAAGCCCCCCATTACGTGCCAGCAATAAGCCCCCCCATTACGTGCCAGCAATAAGCCCCCCATTACGTGCCAGTAATAAGCCCCCCATTACGTGCCAGTAATAAGCCCCCCATTACGTGCCAGTAATAAGCCCCCCATTACGTGCCAGTAATAAGCCCCCCATTACGTGCCAGTAATAAGCCCCCCATTACGTGCCAGTAATAAGCCCCCCATTACGTGCCAGTAATAAGCCCCCCATTACGTGCCAGTAATAAGCCCCCCATTACGTGCCAGTAAGGCTGAGTTCACACGAGCGTGACAGATTTGGTCCGGATGCGTTCAGGGTGCGTTCAGTTAAACTCGCACCATTTTGCAAGCAAGTTCAGTCAGTTTTGGCTGCAATTGCGTTTAGTTGTTCAGTTTTTTCCGCGCGGATGCAATGCGTTTTGATGCATTTTTCACGCGCGTGATAAAAAACTGAATGTTTACAAACAACATCTCCTAGCAACCATCAGTGAAAAACGCATTGCATCCGCACTTGCTTGCAGATGCAATGCGTTATTAACGCAGCCCCATTCACTTCTATGGAGCCAGGGCTGCGTTAAAAACGCAGAATATAGAACATGCTGCGATTTTAAAGCATTGCAGAAGTGATGCATGAAAAAAAATGCTCATGTGCACAGACCCATTGAAATGAATGGGTCAGGATTCAGTGCAGGTGCAATGCGTTCACCTACTGCATTGCACCCGCGCGGAAATCTCGCCCGTGTGAACTCAGCCTAATAAGCCTCCCCATTACGTGCCAGTAATAAGCCCCCCATCATGTGCCAGTAATAAGCCCCCCATCATGTGCCATTAAGCCCCCCCCCCCCATCACTTAGCAATCTGCTGCGGTATTTTATATGAATTTATGTAATCACATGTATTATTATATCTATGAATTTTGACTGTAATTTGTAACAATTGATGCTAATTTATGTTTGATTGGTGTACCTGTATAAAGTATGCCGGTAACACATGTGCACTAGGCTTGAAAAAGACAGCAACAAGCTGTTGAAACGTCGCTGCTGACTCTGGGTGAATAAACTACACGCTTTTTTGATATTTTTGGAGTGCTGCTGGCCTTCTTTCCTTTTTAGTTCATTGGACCTAGGTGCTGGTCCACACTGGCCTGACTTGCACCCATTTGTTACAGTGTGCTGCATTCTCATTTTTTCAAGGTCTATATATTGGGGCGGATATTTAGATCATGTTATATATAATTATTTATATTTGAAAGGTCTCCCTTAGGATATATTAACAACATTTTTCTTTCAGTTTTTTTTTTGCTTTACACTGGCGCTTCCAGATACATATGTATATATTGACAATAATCCAGTTCTGTATGCTGTTTCCGCTATTTGTGTGTGGAACGCACTTTGACACGCTTTGTCTGCTTCTGGCACCACTTTTGCGATGTGTTTCCGGTCCTTGAAACGCATCGCTTGTTCACTTCCGGCCGGGCGCCATCCTGCGCATGCCCTGGTTTGTGTTTTTGAGATGCCGGACAAGCTTTGCAGCGCCATGACGATAATGTGGGCTCTGCACCAGGTGTACCAACACCACCCGTTCCCCTTGCCTTTTGTTAGCCTATTTCCAACAGGTGATTTGTTTCATTAATTAAGTATATATAATAATATATATATATATTTTGTGCACACTGGCTCTGAACCATGGACCCCAGAGGAAGCCAGTCTGACCTGGCGATACGCATGGGGTGTATTTCACCTACACACCATGCCCGCTGACCTGTCTATTTTGTTAAGTATCAGCAATTTATGATGCCTTATTTATATTATATCCAGGTACTTTGTACTACTCGGCGGTGTTTATGTTTTCATTTAGAAACTGGTGGTTGTAGGTCTGTGTGTTGGACCTATATTCAGTCCACACACAGTTCAGTAATTGTATACAAGGATTTTAATCTGTGGGTTTTGTGTTTTCTGATAAATGATATACTTTTTAATTAGAGGTGCAGTCTTGCTTGCAGTATTTCTTCTGGTTCATTCTATGGTTGTGTGTATTTGGTGTGCCCCCTGCGTTTGGTTTCCTTTTCACTTAATAATTGTCACACACACAACCCCCCCATAAAAAAGACCGTGTTAGGCCTCATTCACACGACATTGTGTCCGTGATGACAAAATGCTCCGTGGTTGATCCGTAAAGTTGTCCGTGAAGGATCTGTGTTTGGTTCGGGTGTCTGTTTTTCGCCCCCCGTGTGTCATCCATATTCCATGGACAGTGCTCAGATGACAAAAATAGAGCCCACATGCGCTGTCCTCCTCTACACCGGCCGTACCGGTGTAGAGGAGGACAGCACATGTATGGAGGAGTACGGCCGGTGTAGAGGAGGACAGCACATGTATGGAGGAGTACACCGGCCGTACTCCTCCATACATGTGCTGTCCTCCTCTACACCGGCCGTACTCCTCCATACATGTGCTGTCCTCCTCTACACCGGCCGTACTCCTCCATACATGTGCTGTCCTCCTCTACACCGGCCGTACTCCTCCATACATGTGCTGTCCTCCTCTACACCGGCCGTACTCCTCCATACATGTGCTGTCCTCCTCTACACCGGCCGTACTCCTCCATACATGTGCTGTCCTCCTCTACACCGGCCGTACTCCTCCATACATGTGCTGTCCTCCTCTACACTGGCCGTACTCCTCCATACATGTGCTGTCCTCCTCTACACCGGCCGTACTCCTCCATACATGTCCTGTCCTCATCTACACCGGCCATACTCCTCCATACATGTGCTGTCCTCCTCTACACCGGCCGTACTCCTCCATACATGTGCTGTCCTCCTCTACACCGGCCGTACTCCTCCATACATGTCCTGTCCTCATCTACACCGGCCGAACTCCTCCATACATGTGCTGTCCTCCTCTACACCGGCGTACTCCTCCATACATGTGCTGTCCTCCTCTACACCGGCCGTACTCCTCCATACATGTGCTGTCCTCCTCTACACCGGCCGTACTCCTCCATACATGTGCTGTCCTCCTCTACACCGGCCGTACTCCTCCATACATGTGCTGTCCTCCTCTACACCGGCCGTACTCCTCCATACATGTGCTGTCCTCCTCTACACCGGCTGTACTCCTCCATACATGTGCTGTCCTCCTCTAGACCATACATGTGCTGTCATCCTCTACACCGGCCGTACTCCTCCATACATGTGCTGTCCTCCTCTACACCGGCCGTACTCCTCCATACATGTCCTGTCCTCATCTACACCGGCCATACTCCTCCATACATGTGCTGTCCTCCTCTACACCGGCCGTACTCCTCCATACATGTGCTGTCCTCCTCTACACCGGCCGTACTCCTCCATACATGTCCTGTCCTCATCTACACCGGCCGAACTCCTCCATACATGTGCTGTCCTCCTCTACACCGGCGTACTCCTCCATACATGTGCTGTCCTCCTCTACACCGGCCGTACTCCTCCATACATGTGCTGTCCTCCTCTACACCGGCCGTACTCCTCCATACATGTGCTGTCCTCCTCTACACCGGCTGTACTCCTCCATACATGTGCTGTCCTCCTCTAGACCATACATGTGCTGTCATCCTCTACACCGGCCGTACTCCTCCATACATGTGCTGTCCTCCTCTACACCGGCCGTACTCCTCCATACATGTGCTGTCCTCCTCTACACCGGCCGTACTCCTCCATACATGTGCTGTCCTCCTCTACACCAGCTGTACTCCTCCATACATGTGCTGTCCTCCTCTAGACCATACTCCTCCATACATGTGCTGTCCTCCTCTACACCGGCCGTACTCCTCCATACATGTGCGGTCCTCCTCTACACCAGCTGTACTCCTCCATACATGTGCTGTCCTCCTCTAGACCATACTCCTCCATACATGTGCTGCCCTCCTCTAGACCATACTCCTCCATACATGTGCTGTCCTCCTCTACACCGGCTGTCGTCTATACATGTGCTGTCCAGTGCCCTCCTACACCGCCCTCCTCTACACCGGCCGTACTCCTCCATGCTCCATACATGTGCTGTCCTCCTCTACACCGGCCGTACTTATGTAGAGGAGGCAGTACACTATGGAGCAGTATATGTATGGCCGCTCATGTACTTTCCGCGCCGTGCACTTGACACAGACATGGCGGCTCCTCCCTCCTGTCACACAAAGCAGTCTCCGCCCTGCTGCTGCTGCTGCCGCTGCTCACACAGACACTTCCCTCTTTACCGCAAGCTTCCTCTCCCTCCGTCCTGGAGCCGCTCTATGAATTGTGTTATCCTGTCAGCAGTCGCAGAACCGCACGGTATGTATGCGTTATTAGTATACAGGTTATAGGGCCCTGTGTGTATACAGTACAGTTACTATACATATCAGAGCACAGCATGTATGCATTATTACTTTACATACTATACAGCACTAGATGTATGTATTACTATACTATAGATACTGTACCGCACTAGATGTATGTATTACTATACTATATATACTATACTGCACTAGATGTATATATTACTATACTATAGATACTGTACCGCACTAGATGTATTTATTACTATACTAAACAGCACCATGTGTATGTATTACTATAGATACTATACAGTACCACATGTATGTATTACTATACTATATATACTATACTGCACTAGATGTATGTATTACTATACTATAGATACTATACAGCACCAGATGTATGTATTACTATACTATAGATACTGTACCGCACTAGATGTATGTATTACTATACTATAGATACTATACGGCACCAGATGTATGTATTACTTTACTATAGATACTATACTGCACTAGATGTATGTATTACTATACTATAGATACTATACAGCACCAGATGTATGTATTACTATACTATAGATACTATACTGCACTAGATGTATGTATTACTATACTATAGATACTATACACTACCAGATGTATGTATTACTTTACTATAGATACTGTACCGCACTAGATGTATGTATTACTATACTATAGATACTATACGGCACCAGATGTATGTATGACTATACTATAGATACTATACTGCACTAGATGTATGTATTACTATACTATAGATACTATACAGCACCAGATGTATGTATTACTATACTATAGATACTATACGGCACCAGATGTATGTATCACTATACTATACAGCACCAGATGTATATATTACTATACTATAGATACTATACAGCACCAGATGTATGTATTACTATACTATAGATACTATACTGCACTAGATGTATGTATTACTATAGATACTATACTGCCCCAGATGTATATATTACTATACTATAGATACTGTACCGCACTAGATGTATGTATTACTATACTATAGATACTATACACTACCAGATGTATGTATTACTTTACTATAGATACTATACTGCACTAGATGTATGTATTACTATACTATAGATACTATACTGCACTAGATGTATGTATTACTATACTATAGATACTATACTGCACTAGATGTATGTATTACTATACTATAGATACTATACTGCACTAGATGTATGTATTACTATACTATAGATACTATACAGCACCAGATGTATGTATTACTATACTATAGATACTGTACCGCACTAGATGTATGTATTACTATACTATAGATACTATACGGCACCAGATGTATGTATTACTTTACTATAGATACTATACTGCACTAGATGTATGTATTACTATAGATACTATACTGCCCCAGATGTATATATTACTATACTATAGATACTGTACCGCACTAGATGTATATATTACTATACTATAGATACTATACAGCACCAGATGTATATATTACTATACTATACAGCACCAGATGTATATATTACTATACTATAGATACTATACAGCACCAGATGTATGTATTACTATACTATAGATACTATACAGCACCAGATGTATGTATTACTATACTATAGATACTATACAGCACCAGATGTATGTATTACTATACTATAGATACTATACTGCCCCAGATGTATGTATTACTATACTATAGAGCACCAGATCCATGCATTCTTACTTTACATATATAGCACGTTTTTAATACTCTGAATATTATACCGCACTGTAAGTATGCATTATTACTATACATATTATACCACATTGTATGCATTTTTACTAAATATATATATTGTGGGGTTTCGCTCTGGTAGATTGTACTGCGCCTCCCGCTTACCCTGAGGCAAAATGCAAGTTCTTAACTCAAAATGTCAGTGCTTATTCACACTTGAGGCAATTGCACAAAACAGCATGTAACTTTGCAGTCTTGGTGTTAATTCACACACAATGGAAAGTTCATATAACATAAGTCACCTTGCTGGCAGTTCTGCCGCCAGTAGTCCACAGCAGGCTTTAGGGTGTCTGTTTCCCCAGCATGCGGCTCTCAGCCCTCCAGCACGGCACAAAGCCTCAGATCCCCAAAACAGAGACATCTCTGCTGAGCCCAGCTGCCTATTTAAGGACAGCCAGGTGCTGCCAAAACCCGGAAGGCACTTAAACTCCGGTCCGGTATTTGACCTCACCTGGCTGGAAACCAGCCCAGCCGCACATGCTGGGAGGAAAATACCTGCCTTATATAGATTATTGCTATAGTATACAGATCATGTGTAGGGATGAGCAAACTTCATATTTTGAACTTCGGGTTGTGGTATAAGCTGAATTGCGCTATGGATTCTGTTACCACGGACCATAACGCAATTCCATGATGGAATGCATAACGGAATGCGTTTAGAGACATTCCGTTATTCATTCCGTCATAATAGAAGTCTATGGACTGCAAAACGGATCCGTCCCGTTTCCGTTATGCAGGAGAGGACTCTAAAGGCATTCCGTTATGCATTCCGTCATGGAATTGCATTATGGTCCGTGGTAACAGAATCCATAATGCAATTCAGCTTATATCACAACCTGAACACGAACTTCAAAATATGACGTTCGTTCATCCCTAATCAATTAGTGCAGATTTACATGTGGATTTGGTGCAGATTTTCCTCTCCCCATTGAAGTGAATGGAGAAAATCCGGTCAGGAAATACAAAATGAACTGAAATGCTGCAGATTTGTACTTGACCTACGGTGCGCATTTTCCACATGCAAATCCTGATCGTGTGCATTTGCGCTTTCCTTATGGTACCGAACCCTGCATTCATGAAAAGATTTCTAATCTCATTCAAGCGTTTTATTCAGAATTAGGCCCCTTGCAGACGAGTATGAGCGGATTAGGTCCGGATGCGTGGTGGATGCGTTCAGTGAAAAATGCGCGATTTCGCAAGCAAGTTCATTCAGTTTTGTCTGCGATCGCATTCAGTTTTTCCAGTTTTTATCCCGCGGAATGTTGACAAACAACATCTCTTAGCAACCGTCAGTGAAAAACGCATCGCATCCACACTTGCTTGCGGATGCGATGCGATTTTTACGCAGCATCATTCACTTCTATGGGGCCAGGGCTGCGTGAAAATCGCAGAATATAGAACATGCTGCGATTTTCATGCAACGCACAAATACAGACCCATTGAAATGAATGGGTCCGGATTCCGTGTGGGCGCAATGCGTTCGCATCACGCATTGCACCCGCATGGAATACTCGTTCGTGTGAAAGGGGCCTTGCACACCATTTGGCCGCTTTTATTCCAATGCTCCTTCTGTCTTCCCTGCAGTTAACCTGTCATGCCATTGCCTTTCCTATATTGCTCATATAATCTGCAAGTGCAATCATATGACACCCAGATTACATAGTCACATTTAAAGGGAACCTGTCACCTGGATTTTGTGTATAGAGCTGAGGACATGGGCTGGTAGATGGCCGCTAGCACATCCGCAATACCCAGTCCCCATAGCTCTGTGTGCTTTTATTGTCATACATATGCAAATTACCCTGAGATGAGTCCTGTCCCGGACTCATCTCACATACAGGACTCATCTTAGGTTAATTTGCATATGTATCAAATCGTTTGTTTTTTTACACAATAAAAGCACACAGAGCTATGGGGACTGAGTATTGCAGATGTGCTAGCGGCCCATGTCCTCAGCTCAATACACAAAATCCCGGTGACAGGTTCCCTTAAACTACAGCTTCTATGAATAGTGACAACCACACCTTCGCTGCTTCCTATAATAATAGGGATATAACCTTGTATCAACTGAAAACATCATAATCATAATTAAGTAAGGACTTCCACAACATTTCTTTACCTGCCTAAAAGACCATAGGGGCATGAATAATACTCGGGGATCTAGGGCTGTAGTATGCCCCATTGCCCAGAAGCGCTATGGAAGCTTTGTGATATGATGTGATGCAGCAGGGACAGCCTGGTACGACCTTAGGTTGTCCACAACCTAAGGTCGTACCAGGCTGTCCATAAAACAATTCTCACCGGTGATCTGGAATGGTTGCATTCTTTGGGATAATCAGGTCCTCGTGGCGCAGTCAGGTTTTCGTTGTAATAATGCATTTTAATTTGACGGCAAATGTTGCCTTGTACAGCGAAGCTTCAAGAGGTTTTACAAAGTAAGGAAAGACATAGAAGGTCTTTATTCAGAAACAGCACCACTCTTGTCCTCAGGCGGTGTCTGGTATTGCAGCAGAAGCTAAGGAGGCTTCCTAATCTCAGATACACCCAAAGGACACAGGTTGTGGTTGCTGTAAATTGCCATCGCCAGTCTGCAAAATCTGGACATGAGGATGTCCAGAACCATCTGCTCATATATAATCTGCAAGTGCAATATAGGAAAGTCAATGGCACGACAGGGTAACCGCAGGGAAGACAGAAGGAGCATTGGAATAAAAGTCTCCAAATGGGGCTTAATTCTGAATAAAACGCTTGAATGAGATTAGAAATCTTTTCATGAATGCAGGGTTCGGTACCATAAGGAAAGCGTAAATGCACACGATCAGGATTTGCATGTGGAAAATCCGCACCGTAGGTCATGTACGTTTTAAAATCTGCAGCATTTCAGTTCATTTTGTATTTCCTGACCGGATTTTCTCCATTCACTTCAATGGGGAGAGGAAAATCCGCAATTGATGCAGATTAACCACATGGATTTATCTGCGGATTTCAGTGCGGATCGTCTGCACATAAATTCTGAACGTGTGAATTTACCCTTAGGCCTCTTTCACACGAGCGTGTCCGGATAAGGTCCAGATGCGTTGCGGCAAACCCGCGCGAATAGGTACCCAATTGCAGTCAGTTTTCCGTTGTTCACGCGCGTGATAAAAAACTGATTGTGGTACCCAGACCCGAACCCGGACTTCTTCACAGAAGTTCAGGTTTGGGTTAGGTGTTGTGTAGATTGTATTATTTTCTCTTTATAACATGGTTATAAGGGAAAATAATAGCATTCTGAATACAGAATGCATAGTAAAATTGCGCTGGAAGGGTTAAAAAAATAAATAAATAATTTAACTCACCTTAATCTACTTGTTCGCGCAGCCGGCATCTCTTCTGTCTTCTTGTTTGAGAAATCGGACCTTTGATGACGTCACTGCGCTCATCACATGGTCCATCACATGATCTTTTACCACAGTGATGGATCATGTGACGGACCATGCGATGCGCGTAGTGACGTCATCAAAGGTCCTATTCCTCAAAGAAGAAGACAGAAGAGATGTCGGCTGCGCGAAAAAGTGGATTAAGGTGAGGTAAATGATTTATTTTTTAACCCCTCCAACCCTTTGTACTATGTATTCTGTATTCAGAATGCTATTATTTTCCCTTATAACCAGGGAAAATAATAATGATCGGGTCTCCATTCCGATCGTCTCCTAGCAACCGTGCGTGAAAATCGCACCGCATCCGCACATGCTTGCGATTTTCACGCAACCCCATTCATTTCTATGGGGCCTTCGTTATGTGAAAAAAGCACAAAATAGAGCATGCTGCGATTTTCACGCAACGCACAAGTGATCCGTGAAAATCCCCGCTCATGTGCACAGCCCCATTGAAATGAATGGGTCCGGATTCAGTGCGGGTGCAATGCGTTCAACTCACGCATTGTGCCCGTGTGCATTTACCCTTAGGGGTTTCTTGTGAACGCCTTCCCTGCCATGTCTTCCTCTGCTACATCTGGAACAGTGGTCATTACCGTCTCTCTTGCAGGGGGTGATTGGCAGCGCTGGGCTGCTTAATGGACTGAAAAGGAAACTTCACAAATGGATTTGAACAATGAAAGGAAGATCTTGGAATGTAGGCAAGTCTGAAATAGAGGCCGCGTTCTAGATGATATCTCAGCGCTCCAGAAGACATTGGATTTCTTAGTCTCAAGCGTGTTATTTGGTATTATGGTCTGTTTTTAGACGGCGTGAATAGAACGCCTTGTTTCACTGTAATCGCAATCTACCTCCTGCCAGCATGAAGTGGCTCTGCAAGCTCGACGAGTCCGAGAAGTTCTGGGTAAGGAATTTTTTTATAGATAATTTTCATTGCACGAAAGGTACTATAAGTTACTAACAAGTTGTCTTCAGTCATCGCCTTCATTACAATGTTCTGAAATGTTATTCCATTCAGCAATCATCACAAACAACACGTTAACCTTATTATACAGCAGGGCACAGCAACCTCCGGCACGCCGGCTGCTGGGAAACTACAACTCCTAGCATGCACACTTGCTCAACAGTTCCTGAAACTTCAATCGAACTGAATAGAACAAGTTGGGAGTTGTAGTTTCCCAGCAGCTGGAGCGCCAGACGTTGCTGACCGCTGTTGTGCAGGTTATTATGGGGTTGACAAACTATGGCCAACCTGCGGCTCTCCAGCTGTTGTAAAACTACAATTCCCACTATGCCCTGCTGTAGAATGATAGTTGTAGACAGTCTGGGCATGCTGGGAGTTGTAGTTTTGCAACAGCCAGAGAGCTGCAGGTTGGTCATCCCTGATATAGAGGTTTTGTGAATTTTATTAAGAATTAAAAAAAAAACATTTTTGTTGTGTGTCAGCCCTGGAACTACTCGGCTCTGTGCATTGTGCAGTGGAAGGAGCTGGTTATTGCCGCGCTGCTCCCATCCACTGCTATATAGTTCCGGTGCCAACTGCAGAACAGCCGATCGGTGGGGGTGCAGGTTGTCAGACCCCCACCAATCCAATTGTGAAGGTCTCTCGTGAGTATAGGCCATTTATTTGTAAAATTCGGGACAACCCCTTACATTTCAATTATGCTATGTAATTGTTTTATTAGATGGCAGCACATTACATCTGTTCATCATAAAATGTCCTGATAGCATTAAGGGCATAACCACAGTTATACCAGACTGTTATATTGCAGGAAAAATGGGGTCAGTCAGCACATCCCAATGAGCAGGTGCACGTCACCTTGGCTAAAAACACGAAGAAAAAAAACACAATGCAACAGCACTCTGCAAACACAAATAAAGTACAATAATGCCATGGGTATAGAAAACATTCTGGTGCTAATGCTACTCTTATTTAGTAAATTTGAGATTCTTGGCAAATACATTTTGTACAAAATTATCTGGTCCTGTCTGCCAGCGTCAAGGCGATCTCTATAAGACGGGAACCTAACACTAAATACTACATGTTATGTGCAATAATGGCCACCATAAAATTCAGGGAGTGCAGGTTCCACATGCATGCACTCCATGCATGTGTAACCTGCACTCCCTGAATTTTATGGTGGCCAGTATTGCACGTAACAGGTAGTATTTAGTGTTAGGTTCCCGTCTTATAGAGATCGTCTTGACGCTGGCAGACAGGACCAGATAATTTTGTACAAAATGTATTTGCCAAGAATCTCACATTTATAAAATAAGCGTAGCACCAGAATATTTTCTATAACTATGGCATTATTAGACTTTGTTATATTACCATCATGGTAGCTTTTCTTAGGCCCCAGGCAAACAGTGTCATTGTCCAGTCTAAAATAAATGGAGCCCCCTCCCTTCTCCGACACTTTAGACAAGTTTCAATAAAGGGGTTCAATGGCTGAGATTTGAGTTTTTTCTCCAGTTTTGGACATTGGTAAAGGAGTGCAGCGGTCATTCCTTCTTGTCCAGTGCTGAAAGCAGTCTGTCTGTTTATGGCAGTCAGTATTCTGTCAGCAGATGACATCCTGCAACTGGTACTAAAACCGCCTAAGTCTGCAGAGCATGCATGACGTAATATGTACTCCCCAAGCCCTGAAGTTATCATCATTACAGGCCCGGAGTTATAATATGTGATTCTAATGATAACATTATGTTAGGAAAATAGAATATTAAGGATGACTCCAAAGATGTACCGTAAGTTTGCCTTAAACGTTTACATAGATTATGGGGATGATCAGTATTGTCATTTGCAATGTTTTTGGTGTCTGTTTTAAGTCTGCCTTTGGTTTGTGTTGCTGCGCCTAATCTATGAAGTGGTGTTTGGTTTTTATTAAACTTGGTGCAAGTGCCATGTGGTTGACCCACCGTCAGTGTCTTATTAAAGGGCATCTGTCAGCAGATCTGTACCTATGACACTGGGTGACCTGGTACATGTGCGCTTGGCAGCTGAAGACATCTGTGTTGGTCCCATGTTCATATGTGCCCACATTTCTGAGAAAAATGATGTTTTACTATATGCAAATGAGCCTCTAGGTGTAACAGCAACGCCCCCATTGCTCCTAGAGGCTTATTTGCATATACAGGAGCAAAGGGGGCGTTGCTGTTACACCTAGAGGCTCTGCTCTCTCTGCAACTTTTGCGCCCGATGAACTAGGGCCAGGTAGTGTAAACGTGATCACACCTAGCCCTGTCAGTAAAGGCAGGGCAGTTGCAGAGAGACCAGAGCCTTTAGGTGTAACGGCAACGCCCCCGTTGCTCCTAGAGGCTCATTTGCATATAATAAAACATAATTTTTGTCAGCAATCTGGGCACATATGATTTTTTGATACGTTAGGTTTAGAAAATGACAGGTCGTCCTGCTTCTAGGACTTCGTTACAGGGAGTCTGCCGAGGCCCCTTCTACATAGCGTGTCGATCGGATGTGTTGATGGGCTGCCCTGTATGGATGTTTTTGTACGTTTTCTGGTAACTGCAGGGAGTAGTTTCCCCCAAGAGATGATCCATTGTTAAGGATTTTGAATATGAGCAAAATTCTTCAGGAAATGTTTGCTTACCTAACTTATAGAAGAAATGCTCATTGATTCGAGTCCACTGATTAGTTACCTACAAAACCATATAGGTGGTGCTCGCAAACCATTTACAGGGTGTTTCTCCCTCAAAAGCATAGAACAAGGGTCAGCAACCTCCGGCACTCCAGCTGTTGTGAAACTACAACTCCCAGCATGCTCCATTCACTTCTATGGGAGTTCTGAGTGTGCACGTAGTTTCACCACGCCTGGCGTGCCGGAGGGTGCTGGTCCCCGGGATAGAACAGAGCAAAAACTCAATTTTATGGATAACGTAACTAATACGGCCGCTATGGCTCACAGGGATCGTCCTTCAGACTTACGAATGTCAGACCTTAGTATGAACCCATGAATTAGTATAAAACCTCTAAACACGTACAGATGTAGCAGTCTTTAAAGGGGTATTCTGGTTGTTTGATGTTATGACAAGAATGTATCCCCCCTGAAATTAACGGAATGGCCAGTCCAACATGTGTGCGGCCACTCCGTTAATTTGTATAGGATTTCCGGAGATGGCCGAGAACAGCGCTCCACTATCTACAGAATTCTTATAGAAATGAATGGAGCGTTCATTCCAGGGGTATGGGGCCCCCATTCTGGTGATCAGTGGGGGTCCCAGCAGTAGGACAGGGGATAACTTTTAAGGCTACCTTCACATTGGCGTTTTGGCTTTCCATTTGTGAGATCTGTTCATTCTGAATGGAAAAGGATCCGCTCAGAATGCATCGGTTTGCCTCCATTCCGCTTTGGAGGCGGACACTAAAACGCTGCCTGCAGCGTTTTGGCGTCCGTCTGACAAAACGTTTGTATCTGGCACAATAGAAAACGGATCCTTCCTCCATTGACTTTCAATGGTGTTCATGATGGATCAGTTTTGGCTATGTTACAGATAATACAAACAAACCCGTTCTGAACGGATGCAGACGGTTGTATTATCTGAACGGATCCGTCTGTGCAGATCCATGATGAATCCGCACCAAATGCGAGTGTGAAAGTAGCCTAACAAACGTAATTCCCCTTTAACTCAACGCTTAGAAATTTGTTAAATACACAGTTGTAGCAAACTTTAACTTGCCTTTCAATAGCATTTGTAGTCATTTAAAGTGTTTTGCAGCTGTGTATGTAGCATGTTGAAGGAGTCTTGCCATCCATGGCGTTTATGGCATATTGACAGGACTTACCTTACATGTCAGATGTGGGTCTCACCTCTGGAACCCACTCCTATCTCCAGAATGGGCCACCCCAAAGTAAGAGAGAGCATATTCACAGATATGGGACTTCTGAAATACCTGAGTGCTGGCTGCGCTACTTTCGGATGTCTCATAGCGGTAAATAGAGGGTGGTCGTGCATGCCCAGTGTGCCCTCTGTACACTTCAGGGCTCGGTGCCATGCGGTAGGAGCAGGACCCGCTTCTCTCGGTTATGGCATATCCTGTCAATATGCCATAATGCTGCCAGATGGGACACCCCTTTAAGTGCCAAGTTAATGATTGCTCTGACCATACATGCACATACACATGACATACAGCAGAGCCTATATAACCACCGCCGCCACATCACTGACAGAGTATTAGGTAATCCCGCGATTTTGCCATTTCCCAAGTTAACTGGATTTCTGGACTAGATAAATTTGATTAGTTGCAACGTGACAGATGAGGACATTCAGATACTTGTATTAGGTTTTAACAGGGAATGCTGTTTGAAGGGATTATGTCACAACTGACGTAAAAAAAAAGTCTGACATCATTTAGTACATGACAATCTCTTTCTAACAAAGCTAGAACCAGCCCTGTACCTCACATGGATCAGAAGCATCCTCTGGATAGATCATCAGCTTCTGATCGGCGGGGGTCCGACACCCGGGACCCCCGCCGATCAGCTGTTTGAGAAGGCAGCGGCGCCCCAGCAGCGCCGCGGCCTTCTCACTGTTTACCGCCGGGCCGACGGCCCACTGACGTCACGACTTGTATCAACTAGAGTGGGCGCAGCTAAGCTCTGTTCACTTGAATGGAGCTTAGCCGCGCCCACTCTAGTTGATACAAGTCGTGACGTCAGTGGACGGGCGGCTCGGCGGTAAACAGTGAGAAGGCCGTGGTGCTGCTGGAGCGCCGCTGCCTTCTCAAACAGCTGATCGGCGGGGGTCCCGGGTGTCGGACCCCCGCCGATCAGAAGCTGATGATCTATCCAGAGGATAGATCATCAGTTAATTGAAAGTGCAGAACCCCTTTAAGTGTGTATGGGAAGTTAGGGAACGCAGTTTTGAGCTCAGAGAACTGGCAGAGGAGCCATCTTGAAAAGGTCCTCATATTGTAAAAAACAGCCGTAACTAAGGGAAAAACTCAAGAAAAACAGTCGTATGTAAAGAAACTAAAGATTGCTTTATGCATAATGCTGCTGCAGTAGTACCATATGCTGAAATAGATTTTTTGATGAAAATATGACAGTTACCCTTTAACAATTTCTGCCTCTGATGCCACCAGATGTAAGGCAGCTATCCTATAAGTCAGTGTTCGACCCTTTCAATAGGCCTCAAGACATGACTCGGATAATAAAAAAAAAGCCAGCATCTCATCTGCAGACAGCATTTTCAGGGTGATTGCCCCACGGAGACACTGTAGGAAATGGACTGAGCAACTGCTGGACCTTTTCTGAGAGAACAATCCTGGCTAGCCATAGGAGTGAGAGTTGCACGGGAGGAGGGGCTTTAGAAGAAGTTGCTGGTTAGGGGGTCTGTTCAAAAATTTGCTGTTGGGCCTTGTCATTTCTAGTTTTTTTTTCTTATTGAAAGCCCAAAGTCCGTGCTTTCTCACCCCGTTCAACAAAATCGTGCAGCGTGCCACACAAAAATGACGTGCACTAGGTTGTGGTCTATCACAGGACCTCTACATAAGAGAAGGGCCCCCCCACAAACCATTCCCTATCCCTCCGGGCCTATGTGCAAGGGACGGGGACAAATGGCAACCCTCAGCCAAAGCTGAGGGTAAGCCCGTCTGTGCTCCCGGCATTCACCTCGGCTGCCACCCAGGGCATCAGCCAGGAGCTTCAACAAACGTATGGACTCTCCCAAGGGAGAGCCAAAGGGGTTTAGCCCTTTAACCCAATATGGCCACCACTGAGGGGGGGGGTACCCGTATGGACCCCGCAACCCTGAAAATCCTATTGAACACTACAAACGTGTAAAAGTGCACACAGTGAACACAAAAAATAAATAAAGTGAATGTGTGCCATTACGGCCTGGACATTTGACCGGAATTATAAAAATTCTGCATATTTTCAAGGCCAAAGCCAAGCGTAGGAAGGTACCCAGTGAGTTCAGGCACCCCAGGGTCACCACCCCTGGGGCACTGTGCACTTTGGGCTTTCAACACAACTCAGCCTCATGGCTTCGATCCATGGTTCTCTGTCCCGCTCAACATCCATGGGTTGGGTAACCACTCCTCCCCATAGATGGAGTACAGTGCACCTTCACTGAAGGACAGGTACTACACACTGGTTCTCTGCTCTACATCCCAGGAGTAAACTCGACCGGACGGATGAGAACAGATACTACACTTGATCTTAACCAAAAGACCGAGAAGGCCTAGTCATTTCTAGTTACGACACTGCCCTTAGTGCAGAGCAGAGAGTACTGGCACTGGGTGAGAGGCCTAAGTATTTGGGGGATACTATCTCTCCTTGGGGAGAGAGTGCCTTAATCCGAGTGAGGAGACTTATAGGCCATACATGCTCCTCTGCAGATGAGGTGCTGGCTTATTTAATATCCTTGTCATGTCTCAAGGCCTATTTAAAGGGTCAAACATTGACTTATAGGATAGCTGCCTTACATCTGGTGGAATTAGAGGCAGAGCTTGCTAAGAGTTCATTTGCATCCCTTTCTTCCCAGAATTCCAGAGGAGCATGTATGGCCTACAAGTCTCCTCACGCCAATTAATGTGGTCTCACCCCAAGGAGAGATAGTACCCCCCAAATCCTAATGTGCGTTCACATACTGCAGAATCCCGTATGGGAAAAAATGCAGTGTAGTACAGTACCAGCAACGTGTATGAGATTAAACAAATCTCATGTATACTTTGCGGATTCTTACCACGTGGAAATTGACCTGCCGTGCAGATTTCAAAATCTGCATCATGCCAATAATGTTTGAGGTTTTAGCAGCGAATGTCACTCTTTTCAAATGAAGGGTGAAATCTGCGCTGTCATGTATTGTGGTTTTTAGTGCGTTTGAGTGCAGAAATCCGCATAGAAATTCGTGGTGATCTTCTGCATGTTGACCTGCACCCATGTCCAGATACCATATTGCAGTTTTACACCACTGATCCATATCTGTTGTTTTGTGCTGATCCCGTATATCGGTTCTTTATTTTGCAGGATATAAACCAGACTTGGCACACAGATAACCCGGACTTCTCCTGGTGCTTCCATCATACCATTCTGTACTGGATACCCTGTTTCTACCTATTTGCCTGTTCGCCATTTTACATCTTCTATCTAAGACGCCATGGCCGAGGCTACATTCGATTGTCTCTGCTCACCAAAGCAAAAACTGTAAGTATTTTAAAATGTGCTATGTCATGTAGGGTGATTTGCTGTGAACATGTGCCATTATTATGCATGTTTGCGTACGGTTTTGAAATTGGGCTTGGTTCTTAAATTGACAATATCAGCAGTTTTGTGTAACGCTGCCATTTTTCCCTTGATATTATAAAGCCACAGGTGTTTTGCCTCAGTTTTGAGATAAGCATGGCATAAAAGACAACATAAAACCTGCACATGGGGATACATTCATATATATCCCACTTAGTATAAAGCAGAGGTGCACAACCTGCGGCATGGGAGGCTCAAGCGGCTCGCAGCATCATTATGTGAGACCTCGCCCATTACGTGGACACAGATATGCTCACTTGTGTTTTCTATGTAAGGCTTCATGCACATGACCGTATTTTTCAGTGTTTGCGCTGACCCATTCTTTTCTCTGGGACCATGTTTCTGAGGATTCATGCCTTCCATTCCGCAAATTCTAGAACATGTCCCTTTTTGGTCAGTTTTGTGGATGAGAAGTGAAGAAAAAAAAAGAAAAAGGAATGCACTTGGAAGGTATCCGTATTTTGCAGATCCGTTGTTTGCAGACCAAAATACAGACTGAGAGAAGAGTGGCTCCTCTTGTAGAGAGAACAATACTGTGACAAACTCCCCTCGTTTGAGGTTGCCACGGGTGCTTGGAGAGGACTACTTGCCAGCCTCTTACCATGTGATTACGGTCCCATGTTGAATGCACCGGTTTTGTGCAATGGCTGCATAGTTATGTGGGTTCATGTATTTTGCTACCATGTGGCTAATGGACTCTTGCCTCTGTCCTTGGGAGATAAGTGGATCACTTCTCAATTGTCTCCAGGACAAAAGACGGTGTAGAACCGGTTTTGGACAGAAAAGCCATCAGTACAGCCAGGCCCAAGAGACTTTTACTAACTTTTAACCCCTGGTCTAATTCGTGCTATGTTGGGATGTTAAATGTCTATGTGTATTGTAAAGGGTGGGACATTGTATAAGTCGAGTAGTGAGGTCTGACCTATTGTCCCCCCGTGTGTATTGGCGATTGCCCTCTGTCCTGAGAGATAATTGAATTACAACTCGGTTGTCTCCAGGACAGAGGACATTGTGTATGTTCCTGCCTGTGATGATTATGTTAACCATGGTGTACCATGATTATATCACAGGCAGAGGGGATGATTCTATGTGGGTTGTAGCCTTTGTGTTATTGGTTAATGTATATTGGTTGTGGGTGTCTCCCTTGCATGGGAGCAGGGCATAAAAGAAAGTGTAGTTCTGAATGCCTGTGATGCTTCCAGTAAAGTCTTGTTCCAGTATTAAGCTTGGGCTCATATGTGGAATTATTCAGCGATACTAGCGATAATAGCGAATTATTACTCCTTGGATTATTTGGCTGTGCTATTTCATGGGAAGAAGGGAAGACTAGACGGTGACACGGATGATACCGTCACAAATATGTAATGGACATCAGGAGTAGCAGTGCTCACTTCACTATTGCGTGCCTGTGTAACATTTATAGCTTTGTAATTTTTCTGTTAATGTAGATGTAAGGCAGCTATCCTTTAAGTCAATGTTCATCCCTTTAAATAGGCCTTAAGACATGACTCGGATATTTAATAAGCCAGCACCTCATCTGCAAACATCTGCTTCGGGATGATTGCCCCTCATCAGTGCAGAGCAGAGAGTACTGGCTTAGCTGGGTGAGAGGCCTAAGTCAGGTTTTTGGGGGGTACTATCTCTCCTTGGGGAGACAGCGTCTTAGTCAACATGAGGAGCCTTATAGGCCATAGATGCTCCTCTGCATACAAGCTGTCTGCAGATGAGATGCTGGCTTATTTAATATCCGAAAAAGAGAAATATAGCGGCCCACCCTCTTGTTGCTCTGAATATGGTGCTCTTGTAAATTTGACTCACTCCGTCAAAGCAATTAATTAATTGTATGTAACTAGGACAGTCACTCTGCATTTCCAACCATCCAAGGAGGATATATCTTTTAGGCCTCATGCACACAACCGTTGTGCGGCAGCTCCGTGCATTGGGGACTGCATTTGCCTAATGCACGGGCAACATCTGTGCAGCGGGCCGGACCCATTCAACTTGAATAGTTCCGTGGTATGTCCGCACCGCAAAAAAATATGACATGTCATTTTTTTTGCGGTGCGGAACCACGGAAAGAAACCTCACGGAAGCACTCCGTAGTGCTTCTGGTGTTCCGTTCCGTGACTCCGTTCCGCATCTACTGAATTACAGACCCATTCAAGTGAATGGGTCCGCATCCGTGATGCGGGGTGCACACGGCCGGAGGCCGTGGATTGCCGACCAACGGCCGTTTGCATGAGGCCTTATATAGATATTTATTATAACACAATTGCATTAACAATTAGCATAAAATCTGTTCAGAAACATAAAAAAAGTTAAAGTAGATCAGCTGAAAGATTAAAATGAAAAAAATATAAAACAAAATTCAATAGCAATATTGCACTATAGGTTGTATGAGCTATAGGTGCACTGGACGCTTGTGGAACAGCAGAGGATCGTGCAGTAGCTGTCTGATATGTATATCAATAGTATCTATTGCGCATACAACCACAATTAAATCCCATAGTGCACATTACATTTGCATATTATTATAATAGAATGTAGTTAATAGCTTTGCTTCTTTCAAATTCCTCACACAAGTGGTGTGCGGGGATTCTATTTTTTGAATGGATAATCCGCACTACTCGTGCTTAATAAGTCTGTTAGGTTATTCTGTTGCTACTGCACAATCCTCTGCTGTTCCACAAGCGTCCAGTGCACCTATTGCTCATACAACCTATAGTGTAATATTGCTATTGAATGTGGTATATTTTGTTATATATTTTTTTCATTTTAGTCTTTCAGCTGATCTACTTTTACGTTTTTTAAATTATGTTTCTGAACAGATTTTATGCTAATTGTTAATGCAATTGTTTTATAATAAATATCTATATAAAAGATATATCCTCCTTGGATGGTTGCAAATGCAGAGTGCCTGTCCTAGTTACATACAATTATTTAATATCCGAGTCATGTCTCAAGGCCTATTTAAAGGGCCGAAAACTGACTTATAGGATAGCTGCCTTTTATCTGGCGCTATTAGAGGCGCAGCTGGTTAAGAGCTCATTTGCATCCCTTTCTTCCCAGAATTCCAGAGGAGTCTCCTCATGCCGATTAAGGCGCTCTCTCCCCAAGGAAAAATAGCACTCCCCAAATGTAGTTGTAACAGGGCAGGTATTGTGCAAGCTGTATACTTAATAGTGTAATTTGTTGTATTGATTGATTGATTTTATTTATTTTTGGGTAGGGGGGTTACCAAAAAGCAAAAATTCTACCATTGTTTTCTTTGTTTGTTTTTTTTAACCATTATTCATTGCGCATAAGGATTTTATTGTACATTTCCCTGGCTGCTGTGTAAACCCATAGTAATAGTACTATAATAATAGTACTGTGTAAACCCATAGTAAAACCACCTAGGTATCACAATCTCATATTGGCATCTAAGGGGTTTGACAACTGGTCATTGAAGCAGGGCGTCAGCTGTATATTACACCATTCGGGAAAGAGTTGGTTTTTGCCTTGATTTTAGTTTTTTATATATACGGTATATATATATATATATATATATATATATATATATTAGGAAAGCGCAAGGGTCCGTCATTGACGGAAGGTATGTGTCACCGAGGTTCCTGGCCTCGGTGAGGTAAGAGCCGGTAGTTTTATGTGTCAGCGGCAGCTAGTGCTGCCTGACACGGTTTGTTGTTTAGTATGGCTGTAAAGCCGATCCAGGCCGGCTCTTACTGGGAGTAGCCAAAGTGCTGGGTGGGTGTCTTCTCCCCACGCTCCAGGCCGGGTCGTGGTTTGGATATAAAAGCAGAGGCAGCACTGTCAGGTGGTGTGGATTGTCCTCCATCTGACAGGGAAGCTGTGGAGTCTCTGTTTTTTTAGCTCTAAGGCTGTGTGCTGTGCTAAAGGGGTGAGAGCTGCATTGCTGGGAAGCCGGCCCCTAAAGCCTGTTGTGGACTGCTGCTGACAAAACCGCTGACAAGGTGAATGTTTTTTGTTCTGTGGACTTGCCCTGGTGTGAATGAACACCAAGACGGCGAACTGCCATTTTGTTTATGTGTGAATAAACACTGAACTGTTTGAGTTAAAGACTTTGTGATTGCCTCTGTACTGCGTCCGCTAATCTGCCTACCAGAGCGAATCCCCACAATATATATATATATAAATGCTTTGTTTTACAATGGGACACCATGGCAGTTCATGCCACAGTTTTCCCAGTTTATACATCAAATGAAGGTTCTGCTCAGAGGGGCAGTGTTTGATCTGGGAAATGCAGCCATCACACAATGGGGGTTTCCTGGACTGATCACGCTCCTGTGAAACTGACCTTAATCCAGGAATTAATATTGATGACTCATCCTCAGATCAACAGGGGTCCTACATATGGGAGCCCCGCTGATCAGCTGTTAGAAGAGTCTGGGCGCTCCTGGGCCATGTGACATTACCGTACATCGGTCACGTGGCCTAGTCGCAGCTCAGCCCCATTCAAGTTAATGGGGCTGACCTGCAATAGCAAGCACAGCTGCTATATGATGTACGGCACTGTGCTTGGTAAGCGCCCGGGAGGCCTCTGCGCTCACCAGAGCTCTGCTGAGTGCCGCAGCTTCCTGAAACAGCTGATTGGCAGGGGTGCTCGGACTCGGACCCTGTCGATGTGATAATGACTTGTCCCATGGATAGGTCATCAATATAATTTGCCAGATGACCCCTTTAATGTGATATCTTGCAGTCCTAGTAACTCCATTTGATCCCATCTGTCGCAGTGCCTCCCCAGCCATCTGCTTCGCTGATTTTGTTTGGTGTACAGTACCTTTTGGTCAATAACCCGCTCTCTGTTTTTATTGCAGCCCTGTTCTTTTACAGTCCATATAGCAAAGCTCCATAAAACTATTGAAACAATGCAGTTACCTGGAACTGTGAAGGACAAAATCTCCTTCTCATGAGGGAACGTTTGCAGCACAGGTCCTTCCCCTAGTAAAAGAACAACTTGCAAATTTGTGGTTCTTTGTATTCATAACATTGTTGTAGGTTTTATAGAACTCATGGTATGATAAACTTCATGGAGGATCAGTTACTAGAAGTAAGAGGTTGAGAAAAGAGGCTTACATCTCCTTCTCTGATTCACGATTTTGTCCCTTGGGCTCATTGCACCAATAAGCCATATTTACATGTGTGGCGCGAGGAGCTGCAAGCAATCCCGTTGGGATCGACGTTATCCGAGTATAGCTCCAGCATGTCATGCTTCGGTGTGGGAGGGAAACTGTCACGCTGGACAGGATACAAGATACACAGAAGTTCACCAAACAAGTGTCTAGGCAAGAAGCTGGGGATAAAGGTCACCTCCTGACAAATCCCTACCAGCTCTCCCTAGACTACTATGCCCACGTTCAGACCCTAAAGGTGGGAATAAACGTGTCCCCGTGCCTAGGCTAAAGATTCCCTAAAATCCTTAAGATGGTGAAAGGGGGAAAAAGGCAGCCTGCTCCCGCAGGACCTGGAGGGGGCAGGCGTCTCTAACAGCCTAGACAGAAAACCACAAGAAAAACAAAACCATCTTATCTTGTTACTGAGCAGGAACAGCAAATCCTTCCTTCCTTCCTCTGAGCAAGACAGAAGCTATAGCCCGCACAGGACACTGGGAGTGGGCGTAATTTAAACTCATACCAACGACCCCACCCAGTGCACCTGAAGGGAGGCGGATACAGCTCAACTCCAAAACAAAAACAAAAGGCTACACACATGCTGCTAACCTGGCAGACCTCCGCACATATCCTGAGCAGGGCATGACAGAAACACCACCCCAAGCATAGGAGGGAAGGGGGGAAAAGGGAATCAGGCCTAAACTAGGGAAGGAAAATGAACACCTCCTAGCGAAAACCCTAACCAAAATCCTGACTGACTACCAGTATGAACAGACCCCAAAGGTAGGTGAGTTCATACGTTGGAATACCTAGAGTCCTGTCTAGCCCTATAGGATCCTGGTATTAATGGCAGGGATGAGACTACCTGTTCTTCCAAAAGGAAGGACGAACAGGAGTCTCCTTCAGGCCTAATACAAACAATAGGGAAATGCAACACACAGAACGCAAACAAAATACAAAAGGGAAAAGAAAGACTTAACTTCAAAGGAGCAATGGAAGCACCAGGAGCTCAGCCGAGATCCAACCACAATCTATCCAAAAGGTCCAGACAGAAGCTATAAACCACACAGCATTGTGGGAGAAGCAACTATAAATAGAGAAGGTTAAATGACCCTAATAGCCACACATGGGGAAAGCACCAGAAACAACACAGATGTCATTTGATCCAAACGGAAAACATGTCAGATCAAACCACGTGTTGCCAGTCTCACCAATCTCTTGCCACCTGTTGCAGGAACGTCCGTGACACAGCATGTCCGACACCCGGCACCCCCGCCGATCAGATGTATGAAGAGAAGGCACGTGCCGTCTCTTCACCCCTCATCATTGGTGACATCTCATAAACACTACACCTGTTTTAGACAGATTATTACCATTTTTTGTGGAATTTGCTGAAAAACCTGAGCACCTACATTCAGGTCCATAAATATTGGGACATCGACACAATTGTAACATTTTTGGCTCTATACACCACCACAATGGATTTGAAATGAAACGAACAGGATGTGCTTTAACTGCAGACTGTCAGCTTTAATTTGAGGGTATTTACATCCAAATCAGGTGAACGGTGTAGGAATTACAACAGTTTGCATATGTGCCTCCCACTTGTTAATGAACCAAAAGTAATGGGACAATTGGCTTCTCAGCTGTTCCATGGCCAGGTGTGTGTTATTCCCTCATTATCCCAATTACAATGAGCAGATAAAGGGTCCAGAGTTCATTTCAAGTGTGCTATTTGCATTTGGAATCTGTTGCTGAAAACTCAAGATGAGATCCAAAGAGCTGTCACTGTCAGTGAAGCAAGCCATCATTAGGCTGAAACAAAACAAACCCATCAGAGAGATAGTAAAAACATTAGGCGTGGCCAAAACAACAGTTTGGAACATTCTTAAAAAGAAGGAACGCATCGGTGAGCTCAGCAACACCAAAAGACCCAGAAGAGCACGGAAAACAACTGTGGTGGATGAATTCTTTCCCTGGTGAAGAAAACACCCTTCACAATAGTTAGTGTATTTGTGTCTGGTGTATATGTGTCAAAGTGAACAATCAAGAGAAGACTTCACCAGAGTGAATACAGAGGGTTCGCCACAAGAGGTAAACCATTGGTGAGCCTCAAAAACAGGAAGGCCAGATTAGAGTTTGCCAAACGACATTTAAAAAAGCCTTCACAGTTCTGGAACATCATCCTATGGACAGATGTGACCAAGATCAACTTGTACCAGAGTGATGGGAATAGAAGAGTATGGAGAAGGAAAGGAACTGCTCATGATCCTAAGCATACCACCTCATCAGTGAGGCATGGTGGTGGTAGTGTCATGGCGTGGGCATGTATGGCTGCCAATGGAACTGGTTCTCTTGTATTTATTGATGATGTCACTGCTGACAAAAGCAGCAGGATGAATTATGAAGTGTTTCGGGCAATATTATCTGCTCATATTCAGCCAAATGCTTCAGAACTCACTGGACGGCGCTTCACAGTGCAGATGGACAATGACCCAAAGCATACTGCAAAATCAACCAAAGAGTTTTTTAAAGGGAAAGAAGTGGAATGTTATGCAATGGCCAAGTCAATCACCTGACCTGAATCCGATTGAGGATGCATTTCACTTGCTGAAGACAAAACTGAAGGGAAAATGCCCCAAGAACAAGCAGGAACTGAGGACAGTTGCAGTAGAGGCCTGGCAGAGCATCACCAGGGATGAAACCCAGCGTCTGGTGATGTCTATGCAGTCCAGACTTCAGGCTGTAATTGACTGCAACCAAGTATTAAAAAGTGAAAGTTTAATTTATGATTATTATTCTGTCCCATTACTTTTGGTTCTTTAACCCCTTAAGGACACAGGGCGTACAGGTACGCCCTTGTGCCCTGGTACTTAAGGACACAGGGCGTACATGTACGCCCTGTGCATTTTCAATCACCGCCGCGCGGCCGGCGGCGATCGGAACCCCGTGCCTGCTCAAATCATTGAGCAGGCACTTGGGGCAAATGCGTCGGGGGGTCCGGTGACCCCCCCATGTATGCGATCGCAAAAAACCGCAGGTCAATTCAGACCTGCGGTTTTCTGCGTTTCCGGGTTATTCGGGTCTCTGAAGACCCGATAACCCGGAACAGGATGGTGATGGTGGTGTGATTTCACTCCACCAATCACCATCCAGCGATCCTGAGTGGTGATGGTGACATCACCACTCAGGATCGCTTTCTGATTGGTCAGGGGGCGGTGCGGCGGCAGATTCAAAAGAGGCAGGCGCCCCTCTCCTCCTCCTTTTGTGTTCCAGCGCCGGAGGAGAGAGGAGCTGCCTGCTTGTGTCCGCCATCGCTGCCAGCACCCCTGATCTGTGCCCCCAGGACCCGATCTGTGCCCCAGCACCCCATCAGGTACATAGGGACAGCATAGGGAAAGTTTGGGTTAGGCAGGGAAAAAAAAGGGAAAGTTAGTTTTTTTTTACTTTTTATTGCATCACCCTAGTTAGGGTGTCTGGGGTCCACAGCACAGCTGTGTGACCCTAGACCCCCCAGGGGTGCTGCCACTTGCCCCCCTCCCCCTGCCACTTGCCTCCCCCCCCCCCCCCCCCACCTTTTTTGGGGTGCTTTTTTTTTTTTTTTTTTTGAGTTCGCTGACTGTGACCGGCACTTAGCGTCCGGCCACTGTAAGCGCATCGCACACCCCACCGCTGATCAACTTCGGACGGTTGATCAGCAGTTTTGAATTTTTTTTCCTCACTTTTTTGCCCTTTTTTTAGTTAGTTTTATTTTATTTTTTCTGTTAGTTTTAGGGTGAGTTCGTGAACACCCGTGCCCCCTCACACACGCACACCAAATAAAGAGTTACACACACGCACATATACACGCAGACACACACTCCCCTATGGCCCGCCGGACGTTCTCGGCCGAGGAGGCATACGCCCAGCTTGCCTCCGAGTCCGAGAGTCCCAGTGAGGATGAGGATGACCCCACATTCCTGTTGTCATCCGCATCCTCCTCATCATCTAGCGATGATGATGAACCCCCAAGGCGGCGGAGACGCCGCCAGGCGGAGCAAGGGGACCGCCATGTTAGGGACCCTGTGGCCCACACTAGCACGAGCAGCTCTGGGGCTCGTACTGGTTTCCCGGCCCACCAGTTAAATCCACCGGAGCACCCTGCCGGTGAACTTGTCTGGTGTAGCCCAGAGCGATACGAGCCCGTGATTCCTGATTTTGTAGGCCAATCAGGAATCCAGATTTCCACAGTGGGCTACACTGAATATGACTTTTTTTGTCATTTTTTCAGTGACTCACTGGTAAATCTGATGGTGGAGCAGACGAATCTGTACGCCCAACACTTCGTCGCTCAACACCCGGGCTCCTTTTTGGCCAGGCCCGGTGGCTGGACGCCGGTCAGTGCAGCCGAAATGAGGACATTTTGGGGCCTCGTGCTGCATATGGGCCTGGTCAAGAAACCCAGTGCCAGGCTGTACTGGAGTGGGGACGTCCTATATCAGACCCCACTTTACAGTACGGTTATGACACGCTCCCGGTTTGAGGCCATCAGGAAATGTCTGCATTATTCCGATAATGCAGCATGTCCACCCCGAGGTGATCCTGCCCATGACCGTCTGTACAAGATACGGCCGGTCATCGATCACTTTGGGGCCAAATTCATGGAGGCCTATGTACCTGGAAGGGAGGTCGTGGTTGATGAGTCTCTCATTGCGTTCAAGGGGAGACTCATTTTCCGCCAGTATGTGCCTTCCAAGCGGGCGAGGTATGGCGTGAAGCTATACAAAATTTGTGAGAGTACCTCAGGGTACACTTACAAATTTCGTGTGTACGAGGGGCGAGATTCCCGGATTCAACCACCAGAATGTCCCCCCACTCTGGGTGTTACCGGGAAACTCGTGTGGGACCTTATGTACCCACTGCTGGATAAGGGTTACCACTTGTACGTGGATAACTTTTATACCAGTATCCCCTTGTTCCAGTCCCTTGCCGCCAGATCCACGTCCGCTTGTGGGACCGTGCGGAAAAATCAACGCGGCCTCCCTGCCCACCCCCTCCAGGTACCCATCCCCAGGGGTGAGACCCGTGCCCTTACCACTGGAAACCTGTTGCTGGTCAGGTATAAGGACAAGAGGGATGTCCTTATGCTGTCCACAATTCATGGTAACGGCATCACCCCTGTCCCTGTGCGAGGTACCGCGGCAACGGTCCTCAAGCCCGATTGTATCGTCGCCTACAATCGGTATATGGGAGGAGTTGATCTCTCGGATCAAGTCCTCAAGCCATATAACGCCATGCGCAAAACCCGGGCATGGTACAAAAAAGTTGCGGTCTACTTGGTGCAGGTTGCCATGTACAACTCTTTTGTACTATCCCGAAGCGCTGGCAGCACAGGGACATTCCTGCAGTTCTATGAGGCAGTCCTCAAGGCCCTGATCTTTTCGGACCGGGAAAGAGCAGGCCGGAGTACCTCGGGAACTGTAGGCGCCCGGATCGTCCCTGGCCAACACTTTCCAGGTGTGGTCCCCCATACTGGAAAGAAGGGACGAACCCAAAAAAAGTGCAGAGTGTGTCGCAGGAGGGGGATACGGAAGGACACGACTACTCAGTGCGACACATGCCCCGATCATCCGGGCCTCTGCATTGACGGTTGCTTCAGGGAGTATCACACTTCCATGGAGTACTAAATTTATATCCCAATTTAGGACTGACATGGGATAAAAAAAAAAATGGTTCTCAGACTTGAGACACCCAAAAAAACTAAAATAATTTATTAAAAGTAGACATAGGTATTGCCGCGTCTGTAATAATCTCCTCTATAAAAATGCCCCATGACCTAACCCCCCAGATTAACACGGTCCAGAAAAAAAAAAAAGGTGCAAAAAAAGTTTTTTTTTGTCACCTTACATAATAAAAAGTTTAATAGCAAGCCATCAAAAAGTCATATAGCCCCCAAATTAGTGCCAATACAACCGTCATCTCATCCCGCAAAAAATGAGCCCCCACATAAGATAATCAGATAAAAAAAAAATTTGAAAATGACTCTTAGACTTTAGAGATACAATTTTTTTTTTAGGGTATCAAAAAGGATAATATAGTCTAAAACCTAAATTATTGTAAAAAAAAAGTTGACTTATTAGGTATCGCCACGTCCGTAAGAATCTCCTCTATAAAAATACCCCATGACCCAACCCCCCAGATTAACACAGTAAAAAAATAAAATAAAAAATAGGTGCAAAAAATTTTTTTTTTGTCACCTTACATAACAAAAAGTTTCATAGCAAGCGATCAAAAAGTCATATAGCCCCCAAAATAGTGCCAATAAAACCGTCCGCTCATCCCGCAAAAAATGAGCCCCCACATAAGATAATTGGCTAAAAGAAAATTAAAAAAATTACACTTAGACTTTAGAGATACCCAAAAAAAAAAGTTGTATCAAAAAAGATAATATAGTCAAAAACCTAAATAATTGTAAAAAAAAGTAGACTTATTAGATATTGCCGTGTCCGTAAGAATCTCCTCTATAACAATATCCCATGACCTAACTACCCAGATTAACACGGTTAAAAAAAAACAAAAAAAACGGTGCCAAAACCGCTATTTTTGGCACTTTTCCATTTCAGTCCGTTTTTTCCGGTAAGAAAACAAGGGTTAACAACCAAACAAAAGTTAAAATTTATTACCCTGATACTGCAGTTTACAGAAACGCCACATTTGTGGTCGTAAACTGCTGTATCCGTAAAAGGGAGGCTGCAAAAGGAAAGGACCGACATGGTTTCTGGAAGGCCGATTTTGATGGCCTTTTTTATTGACACCATATCCCTTTTGAAGCCCCCCTGATGCCCCCCTAGAGTAAAAACTCCCTAAAATTGACCCCATCTAAGAAACTACACCCCTCAAGGTATTCAAAAATGATTATACAAACTTTATTAACCCTTTAGGTGTTCCTCAACAGTTAATGGCAAATGGAGATGAAATATCAGAATTTCAATTTTTGGTAACCTTACCTCACAAAAATGTAATATAGAGCAACCAAAAATTATATTTACCCTAAAAATACTCCCCCAAAAAATGCCACCTTATCCCGTAGTTTCCAAAATGGGGTCACTTTTAGGGAGTTTCGACTCCAGGGGTGCATCAGTGGGGTTGAAACAGGACACGGTGTAAATAAACCGGTCCATAAAAATCAGCCCTCCAAAAACCAAACGGCGCACCTTTCACTCTACGCCCCGCTGTGTGGCCGTACAGTAGTGTACGGCCACATATTGGGTATTTCTGTAAACGGCAGAGTCAGGGTAATAAAGATACAGTCTTGTTTGGCTGTTAACCCTTGCTTTGTTAGTAGAAAACATGGGTTAAAATGGAAAATAAGGCAAAAAAATGAAATTTTCCAATTTCATCCCCATTTGCCAATAACTCTTGCGCAACACCTAAAGGGTTAACGACGAATGTAAAATCAGTTTTGAATACCTTGAGGGGTGTAGTTTCTTAGATGGGGTCACTTTTAGGGAGTTTCTACTCTAGGGGTGCATCAGGGGTCTTCAAATGGGACATGGTGTAAATAAACCAGTCCATAAAAATCAGCCCTCCAAAAACCAAACGGCGCACCTTTCACTCTATGCCCCGCTGTGTGGCCGTACAGTAGTTTACGGCCACATATTGGGTGTTTTTGTAAACGGCAGAGTCAGGGTAATAAAGATACAGTCTTGTTTGGCTGTTAACCCTTGATTTGTTAGTGGAAAAAATGGGTTAAAATGGAAAATTAGACAAAAAAATGAAATTTGCAAATTTCATCCCCATTTGCCAATAACTCTTGCGCAACACCTAAAGGGTTAACGACGAATGTAAAATCAGTTTTGAATACCTTGAGGGGTGTAGTTTCTTAGATGGGGTCACTTTTAGGGAGTTTCTACTCTAGGGGTGCATCAGGGGTCTTCAAATGGGACATGGTGTAAATAAACCAGTCCATAAAAATCAGCCCTCCAAAAACCAAACGGCGCACCTTTCACTCTACGCCCCGCTGTGTGGCCGTACAGTAGTGTACGGCCACATATTGGGTATTTCTGTAAACGGCAGAGTCAGGGTAATAAAGATACAGTCTTGTTTGGCTGTTAACCCTTGCTTTGTTAGTAGAAAACATGGGTTAAAATGGAAAATAAGGCAAAAAAATGAAATTTTCCAATTTCATCCCCATTTGCCAATAACTCTTGCGCAACACCTAAAGGGTTAACGACGAATGTAAAATCAGTTTTGAATACCTTGAGGGGTGTAGTTTCTTAGATGGGGTCACTTTTAGGGAGTTTCTACTCTAGGGGTGCATCAGGGGTCTTCAAATGGGACATGGTGTAAATAAACCAGTCCATAAAAATCAGCCCTCCAAAAACCAAACGGCGCACCTTTCACTCTATGCCCCGCTGTGTGGCCGTACAGTAGTTTACGGCCACATATTGGGTGTTTCTGTAAACGGCAGAGTCAGGGTAATAAAGATACAGTCTTGTTTGGCTGTTAACCCTTGATTTGTTAGTGGAAAAAATGGGTTAAAATGGAAAATTAGACAAAAAAATGAAATTTTCCAATTTCATCCCCATTTGCCAATAACTCTTGCGCAACACCTAAAGGGTTAACGACGAATGTAAAATCAGTTTTGAATACCTTGAGGGGTGTAGTTTCTTAGATGGGGTCACTTTTAGGGAGTTTCTACGCTAGGGGTGCATCAGGGGTCTTCAAATGGGACATGGTGTAAATAAACCAGTCCATAAAAATCAGCCTTCCAAAAACCATACGGCGCACCTTTCACTCTACGCCCCGCTGTGCGGCCGTACAGTAGTTTACGGCCACATATTGGGTGTTTCTGTAAACGGCAGAGTCAGGGCAATAAAGATACAGTCTTGTTTGGCTGTTAACCCTTGCTTTGTTAGTGGAAAAAATGGGTTAAAATGGAAAATTAGACAAAAAAATGAAATTCTCAAATTTCTTCCCCATTTGCCAATAACTCTTGTGCAACACCTAAAGGGTTAACGACGTATGTAAAATCAGTTTTGAATACCTTGAGGGGTGTAGTTTCTTAGATGGGGTCATTTTTGGGAGGTTTCTATTATCTAAGCCTCACAATATGACTTCAAACCTGAACTGGTCCATAAAAAGTGGGATTTTGAAGATTTCTGAAAAATTTCAAAATTTGCTTCTAAACTTCTAAGCCTTATAACATCCCCAAAAAATAAAATATCATTCCCAAAACAATTCAAACATAAAGTAGACATATGGGGAATGTAAAGTCATCACAATTTTTGGGGGTATTACTATGTATTACAGAAGTAGAGAAACTGAAACTTTGAAATTTGCTAATTTTTCCCAAAATTTGTTAAATTAGGTATTTTTTGGTGCAAAAAAAAATATTTTTTTGACTTCATTTCACCAGTGTCATGAAGTACAATATGTGACGAAAAAACAATCTCAGAACGGCCTGGATAAGTCAAAGCGTTTTAAAGTTATGAGCACTTAAAGTGACACTGGTCAGATTTGCAAAAAATGGCCTGGTCCTAAGGTGTAAAAAGGCTGTGTCCCTAAGGGGTTAACAAGTGGGAGGCACATATGCAAACTGTTGTAATTCCTGCACCGTTCACCTGATTTGGATGTAAATTCCCTCAAATTAAAGCTGACAGTCTGCAGTTAAGGCACATCTTGTTTGCTTCATTTCAAATCCATTGTGGAGGTGTATAGAGCCAAACATTTTAGAATTGTGTCGATGTCCCAATATTTATGGTCCTGGCTGTATTATTGGGGGAGAAATATAATGGTAGTAAAACCTATAAGGCTTCATGACTGGGACAGCATGGAGAATACCATGTACCGCCCCGGAACTAATGTGTATTCTGCGACTAATGCTTTGCTTTATGCTATATTTTTTCTTTATGGTGTTTATCATGTTCCATGATATATGTTTTTTTACCATTACCCTATGAATATAGAAGAAAATAACTCATGCAGGTGTACGTCAGGACCATAACCAGTTCTCATATGATATGCATCTGTGTGCATGCCTCTGATTATCAGCCTGCAGCTACAGGGGAAAAGTCGTGTCTGTCCGAGTCCTATACAGCATGTCATGATTATTTTATAGCGTATAGAAGCGCGTTCACTACAAGCAGAAACTACCATAGGACGCCATTATTACAGCTCTGCAGTAATCACATAATATGGTCGCGAGGTCTTGCCTTTCCTGCCACGTGTTTAGCCGAGGTATTTGCAGGAGCAGACGTATAATTGTTCATTTTAATTAACTGTCAGTTTATGTCTACATCCCGCTTCCTGAATTCATGACAAAAATTTTACAGCATGCTATATTGACATAATATTAACTAACCAGATAATACACAGACGGTAGACCTGCATGGACGGTCACTGGTTACCTTCTTATCTGATGGATAAGGAAACATTAAAGTACAATGTTCTGCAGCAGATGTGATTATAACGATGCACTGTGGAAGAAATATCATCTTTTTATATTAATAACGCTGACATTTGATTGATCCCAGGATTTGTCTTTTCTCGTTCCAGTGTCTTTCTGCTTTCCTGGCACTTGTCTGCTATACAGAACTTTTCTACACCGTGTGGAACATGACGCATGGTACTGCTGAGCCTCCGGTTCTCCTCATTAGCCCGCTTATAGTAGGAGCTACCATGGTAAAGGGAAAACACGGTTTAATGTGTAATCTGCACTGATTTATGTTAAAAGTCATCTTTACTCCTAACTTCAATTAACATTAGAATTTTAGGAGATAAAGGGTTTCAAATGGGTTTTCTAGGAGTTCAGTATTAATGGCTTGTCCTCTGGATAGGTTATCAATATCTGAACACTGGGGGTCCGCTGTTCATCTGTTTGAAGACGCCTCTTCCTAGGCAAGTGATCTCACTTTCTGTGGTCACATGGCCTATTTGCACTTCGGTCCCTTTCAAGTGAATGTGTCTCCCCTCCCACTGGATTCTTCAGCACAGTTTTAACCCCTTCTACCATCGGCAGCACAGACTCTGGGTTGGAGGCCCTGCCTCAGGTACTGAGCAGCTGCAGGGTTTCCTCTTCTCCAGGCAGTGAGGAGACAAATGCTGTGCACAGGATCTTCCCTCCCTCCTCACCCTGGAAACACAGAGTTGACAAAGACCGGAGGAGTTCTCTCCTCTGTAATCTTCGGATGGATGTGGTGAAGTGTCTGCAGAGCATTGCACAAGAACAGGTAGGGGGGTAAGATCCTGTGTGTATCAGCAATGTCATTGTACTGTACAGCTGTCAGGGAAGCCCAGCAGTCAGGGAAGCAATTTTATTTACTTCCTTTGCAGAACAGGGGGAGGAGAAAGGCAGTCTTTGTTGACTTTGATATTCATAAGAAAAATCTCAGAGATCGTTGTTGCACTCCCCTACAGCTCTGCAACTGCGTGTTAACAAAGGGGCAGAACAGAACTAGGTATATGAGAAAATATAATTTTATTTTGCCTAAAATTTACTTAGCTTATGTTCATATTGCTGACCATCAGCTTTACAGCGCTTAATATTTTTTATATCACTCGGATAACCCCTTTAAGCACAACATTTTGGTGCACATTAATACAATGTCTTGGAGCAATCACATTAGTAAATTTGCCCCCGTTGTTGCCCCTTGCTGTATAATGTGCTTTGTCTGACTTATGAAGAGGGATGAGGGAAGCTACTCCATTAAGTGAAGTTAAATACCCTAACTACAGCCATATACTATGCAAATGTAACCGTTCTATAAAAATGTTTTCACTCACATGAGAATTTCAAAAAATGAAAATAAATCTTAATTTCCCTCTTCTAATTTCTAGATTCTAGCCACATGTCTCATCCAATATGAGAGGTTACGAGGCGTCCGCTCCTCCGCTCTCCTGATGATATTCTGGATGTTGGCTGTAATATGTGCTGTCTTCCAGCTGAGAACCAAAATCACAGTAGCCCTTTCCCAGGTATGGTAGACCCCTCTGAGTATACCAGAGATTGTCCCAGGCAAAAAATTGTTGTGTAATTATGAGAAATGAGAATAATGCAAAAAGCATGCTGGGAGTTGTAGTGTAGGAAGCAGAGGAAAATACTGTGAGACATGGTAAAAGCATGAGAATCACGGCCTTTCTGTTTCTCGCTTTTCAAGTTCATGGCCTCATTGTATTGGATCAATTGTTCTGTAAAAAGCAAAAGTTCTAAAGTTTTTGTTGTATCAGTTGACGACTATAAAAAAAAACCCACATAAACTGATGTCAGATGTTCTAACACTTTTGTTCTCCATCTTTATGTTTCTAAGGAAGCAGAGATTAACTGGCTGCGCTACACACTATTCATGTTGTACTTCTTACTGGTGCTGTTCCAGTGCATTCTGTCTTTCTTCAATGATCGACCTCCATTTTTCACCAGTGTAAAAAATGACATGGTACGTTGTAGTTTTTTTCTCGTAATAATAATGCAGGACAAGTCTGTCAATATGCTGATGTGCCTATAGACATTGATGGCCAAACGAATGTCACAAGGGTGTGCGCTTTTGGCATATGTTTGACCAGTGTTTGCGGGGACCTCGTGATTTTTAATAGAAATGTATACTCTGTGGCGTACGTTTTTGTAACGGCAGTCAGAGACCGACCTGTGCAGCTGTAAAGGAGTGCAGTTGCAGACGTCTGGTCATTTGTTTTGTGAGAACATCTTTAATACTTTGCAATTTTATGAAATTTTATAGTTATGAAAGCAACCAAGACAGTATACATTGCCAGTTTCATTTTCTTTGCCAGGAGCGTATGTTCTGAATCACAATATAGGGGGAGAAAACCAGAACTGGATCGCACATCCACAATGCTATGCTTTGATCTAATTAAATTCGCTTCTCAGCGCGTTATTTTAAAGTGTACAGCCCCCCATACTTCATGCTGTACAAGAGGCATAAGCCCACTCACCACGCCAAGGTCACCTCTTTGCGTGGGACCTACTCTGACAAAAAGGCGCAGCACACTGCGGTGACAATGCGGCACTTCCCTAGTAGGCGGCGGGACCCAGGAGTCAAACAGCAACCCTGCTGTCTGACATGTATGGACATGTTGTGTTAGACAACTGTTCACATTGTGCAGTACTGCATCGTGGCTTTTGTTTTTGTGGGGCTGTGCTGGTGGGTTGGTGGGACCCAGTGTCATGGGTGGCATTGTCGGACAGCAGGGTTGCTGTTTGACTCCTGGGTCCCGCTGCCTACTAGGGCAGTGCCGCTTTGTCACCGCATTGTGCTGCGCCTTTTTGTCAGAGTAGGTGCCACTTAAAGAGATGACCTTGGCGTGGTGAGTGGGCTTATGCCTTTTGATCGAAATAGTACATTAATGCCTCTTGTACAGCATGAAGTATGGGGGGCTGTACACTTTAATATGGCGCTGAGAAGCGAATTTAATTAGATTAAAGCATAGCACTGTGGATGTGCAATCCAGTTCTGGTCTTCTCCCCCTGATATCTGAATCACAATGTTTTCCTAACAAGAAAACCTCTAATAATACAACAGTGATAAGAAATAAAAGTACAATATTTTGTTTGTATTGTGATTTACATTGCTATTCTTTCCCTGTCCCAGAACCCGTGCCCTCTGTCAAGTGCTTCTTTTCTTTCCCAAGTTACTTTCAGCTGGTTTACAGAGTAAGTGACTTCACATGTTTGAAATTGTAGAAGCTTGTATAGGTTTAAATTATTATGACCACCAGCTAATATCCAGGGTAACTGCTGTGTGAAGCATGGACCGCAGCTAGACAGGCTGGGAGAGACTATATAAGGTCCTGGTAGTTTGTCTCAGTTATCTGGAGCCATGCTGAGTGCAGTGCATCCCACAACTGCTGAAGGGGGGGCAGGGGACGATCCATAGAGCAAACATGATGATTGACGTGGTCCCAGAGATGCTCAGCTGGGTCCAAGTCTGAGGAATTAGGGGGCCAGGGTAGTACTTAGAAGTCTTGATAATACTCTTCCAAGAAATGTTAAATATTTCAAGCCGTGTGACATTCCCATACTGTATTGCTGGAAGATCCCATCCGCATGTATGGGTGTACAAGATCATAACTTTGCCACCACCAGCTTGTGTTCTTCCAGCAATGGTTGCAGGATGCTTGTTTTTTGATGTTTCTCACCTGACACAGCAACGTCCATCCGTTCTGTCAAGTTGAAGCCTTTTCTGCTTCAGAGCCCCATACGCAGTAGGGTTTACCACATTTACCACGTCTGGTAGCTTCTAGTTCATTTTGGTGGTGAGCTGCTCCACTGTAGCGTGTCTGTCCGACCCGGCACACCTTCGTAGCTGACATTCACCTCTCACATCAAGTGGCACGTGGTGCTCTGCAGTTTCCACGTTGCTTATTCGCAATGGTGCCATTTCCCCACTCACAATACACTCACCACAGCAGCACGAGAACTGTGCACACTGCAGTCTCAGAATTACTGTCAGCCTTGGCCCGAAAGCCAATAGTCATCCCTTTCTGTAACTATGAAAAATCGCCCCTTTACAGCAACTTGGGATGTGTGCAGACAGCACATACCTTATATACTCACCAAGCCAGCTCACCACACATCGCTTTCTTCATGAGCTTTGTGCTGTGACTTTGAAAGTAGGAAGTGGACATGATAATGTGACTTGACTGTGTGTGTATGTGTGTATATATTGTGGGGATTTGCCTCAAATGTAGCCTTCCGATAAATACACAGCGGCCTTTTATCGGTCAAAAGCGAAGTAACAAATGTCTTTTATTGTTGGCACACAATAAAGCAATAAGCGATAGTGATCGGCTTGCTCCAGCCGACACTTAAAGAAAACAATACAGTCCAGTGTCTGAGTTACGCAGGTATGATTTTGGGCACAATACCGTAACCCCCCACGGGGTGTATATGGACCTCACTTTGTCCTCAGTCTTTCGGCAGAGCCACTCCAGCTCAGACTCGGCCCCTAACACACCGCTATCCAGAGCTCCACAGTCAGATAGGTAATTGCCCCCACCTGAACCTGCTGGCTGTCTTTTGTAAGCCAGTCAAAACCCGGCCTGGACTGTGGGGAGTAGTCACCCACCCAGCACTATGACTACTCCCAGTAAGAGCAGTCCCGGATTAGCTTTTCACAGCTATGCTAACTACCAAAGTATCAACCAGCTACTGCTGCTGACACATGCAATATTGGCTCTTACTTCACCGAGGCCAGGAACATCGGGGACACATATGTCCCATCAACAATGGTCCCTTGTGCCTTCCTACAATATATATATTTCATTCACATTAAAAAGAGACAAAGCTACAATGCCCAGGATAGCCACTACTAAGTAGATGGTGTGCAGTAAAAGCAATGAAGGGGCTACAGCGCTTACCCATGTGATGTGACAGGTGGTAGAAGATCTGAAAGGCTGGCTGCACGTCAGTGATCTGACAGCTTCTTTTGGTTTCACTTTGTCTATGTGTTGCTGGGATGTCCACACCTCCTTTTCAGGTGTAGATCATGTGACCATTACTACTCCCTTCTTAGTCTGGCTTTACCCATCACTCCTTGCGGTTGATAGCTCATTCTGGTTGTGGATCGTTTGGTGTCTGGCTCTCGGCTGAGTTCCTGCTTTCCATTTACCCGGAGTTAAGTGTCTTTCCTTTTTGTATTGTGTTTATTTCCCTGTCTCTTGGTACCAGACCTGAGGCAGACTCTTGTTCTTTCAGCTGGGAAGGAACAGCTCGTCTGTGGCTCAATCACTATCTTCAGGGCCTTCTAGGGTGAGCCAGACTTAGGTTCCTGCGGATGAACAGTCCTACCATCGGGGTCTGTTCATTCTGTTAGCAGCCAGGGCTCGGGTTGGGGATTAATTAGGCTACTTTCACACTGGCGTTTCTGGGTCCGCCTGTGAGATCCGTTTCAAGGCTCTCACAAGCGTCCCAAAACGGATCAGTTCAGCCCCAATGCATTCTGAATGGATGCAGATCAGTTCAGAATGCATCAGTTTGCCTCCGTTCCGCCTCCATTCCGCTCTGGAGGCGGACACCAATGATGTCCGTCTGACGAAACTGAGCCAAACGGATCCGTCCTGACTTACAATGTAAGTCAATGGGGACGGATCCGTTTTTACTGACACAATATGGTGCAATTGAAAATGGATAAGCCTCCAATTGACTTTCAATGTAAGTCAAAACGGATCCGTTTGCATTATCATGAACAAAAAATAAAATAATATTTTTTATTTTTGTTCATGGTAATGCAAACGGATCCGTTCTGTACGGATACAAGTGTTTGCATTATAGGTGTGGATCCGTCTGTGCAGATACCAGACAAATCCACACCTAAACGCAGGTGTGAAAGTAGCCTTAGGTGGTGTCCTTTCCCTAGTTTGCAGGCCTGGTACCTTCTCCCCTCCCACACTACGCCGTGGCAACTATTATGTTTCTTTTTATTTTTTTTTATTTTTTTTGCTACATCTGGTGACAGGTCATCTTTACTATAGTATTTAAGTAAATATATGTATATAATAAGGCAGATATGATTATTATGTTGTTGTATAGTTGCTATTCATAACAAGCATATGTAAGCACAGATGCTAAACTTAAAGGGAACCTGTCACCATGAAAGTGCAGTGCAATCTGCAGGCAGCAGGTCATAGAGCAGGAGAGGCTTAGCATATTGATATATAGTTTTGTGGGAAAAGATTTAGTGTAACCTGTATTTCATTCATTTAGATTCCTGCTCATTCTGGGCTTTGAAGTCCAGGAGGCGGTCCTATCAGTTACTGACAGCTCTGTCTGTATACACAGTCATAGAGGGAAGTCCAGGAGGTGGTCCTATCAGTTACTGACAGCTCTGTCTGTATACACAGTCATAGAGGGAAGTCCAGGAGGCGGCCCTATCAGTGACTGACAGCTCTCTGTGTATACACAGTCATAGAGGGAAGTACAGGAGGCGGTCCTATCAGTGACTGACAGCTCTGTCTGTATACACAGTCATAGAGGGAATTCCAGGAGGTGGTCCTATCAGTGACTGACAGCTCTGTCTGTATACACAGTCATAGAGGGAAGTCCAGGAGGTGGTCCTATCAGTGACTGACAGCTCTCTGTGTATACACAGTCATAGAGGGAAGTCCAGGAGGCAGTCCTATCAGTGACTGACAGCTCTGTCTGTATACACAGTCATAGAGGGAACTCCAGGAGGCAGTCCTATCAGTGATTGACTGCTCTGTCTGTATACACAGTCATAGAGGGAAGTCCAGGAGGCAGTCCTATCAGTGACTGACAGCTCTGTCTGTATACACAGTCATAGAGGGAAGTCCAGGAGGCGGTCCTATCAGTGACTGACAGCTCTCTGTGTATACACAGTCATAGAGGGAAGTCCAGGAGGCAGTCCTATCAGTGACTGACAGCTCTGTCTGTATACACAGTCATAGAGGGAAGTCCAGGAGGCGGTCCTATCAGTGACTGACAGCTCTGTCTGTATACACAGTCATAGAGGGAAGTCCAGGAAGCGGTCCTATCAGTGACTGACAGCTCTGTCTGTATACACAGTCATAGAGGGAAGTCCAGGAGGTGGTCCTATCAGTGACTGACAGCTCTGTCTGTATACACAGTCATAGAGGGAAGTCCAGGAGGCGGCCCTATCAGTGACTGACAGCTCTCTGTGTATACACAGTCATAGAGGGAAGTCCAGGAGGCAGTCCTATCAGTGACTGACAGCTCTGTCTGTATACACAGTCATAGAGGGAACTCCAGGAGGCAGTCCTATCAGTGATTGACTGCTCTGTCTGTATACACAGTCATAGAGGGAAGTCCAGGAGGCGGTCCTATCAGTGACTGACAGCTGTCTCTGTATACACAGTCATAGAGGGAAGGCTGTCAGTCACTGATAGGACCAACTCGTGGACATCAACCAGAATTTAAATGTATAAATGACAGGTTTTACTGAATTTATTTCCACAAAACTATATATTAATCTGTTCAGCTCCTCCTGCTCTATAACATAATACTTTCGGCTCACACACCATGTTCACAATGACAAATTTTATTTTAACAATTAGTGGATGTCAGCTAATTATGTCTTATTGTTTCTTTCCTTTTAAGAATAATGTTCAGGGGTTATAAACAACCATTAAAAGAAAAAGATATTTGGTCCCTGAGAAAATCAGACACAGCTGAAGATATTTTATTAAAATTCTCAAGAGAGATCCAGAAGGAATGGCTTAAGACCAAACCGTAAGTTGAATGAAATTGAAAATGTCTGTATTAGTACTTTGAACTTTGCTTGTTCATTTAGGTTATAGAGAACTAGTAAAAGTGTGACCTAACAGCATGCAAAAAATGTAGTCATTCATAAAATTGCAGACTCTAAGGGAAAGAAATTCATGGAATCAATGACCCTTCGCCAGAAACCTAGTAGCTATAGCCTGTAATATTATTACACTCCAGAAATACATCCAGGCCCCTCTTGAACTCTTTTAGTTAACCCGCCATCACCAACTCCTTAGGACTCATGCACACACGTGTGCCAGCTGGGCCCAAACAGCGGGTCCACAATATACGGGCCCTGGGCGTTTATGCACAGCATCACCCATTCAAGTGAATCCGGAAGGTGCTGTGTGGAACGGAGGCACGTAAGCACTATGGAGTGCTTCAGCGGGGTTTCTCTCCGTTCCTCCGCACCACAAAAAAAAAAAAGAACATGTTCTAGGTATCAGGTATACCCGGGCCAACGTGTTTGGCACTCTCCCTGCTCTATCCCTGCACTTTCTCAGTAGTCTCCCAGCACTCTCCCTGCTCTATCCCTGCACTCTCTCAGTAGTCTCCCTGCACTCTCCCTGCTCTATCCCTGCACTCTCTCAGTAGTCTCCCAGCACTCTCCCTACTCTATCCCTGCACTCTCTCAGTAGTCTCCCTGCACTCTCCCTGCTCTATCCCTGCACTTTCTCAGTAGTCTCCCAGCACTCTCCCTGCTCTATCCCTGCACTCTCTCAGTAGTCTCCCAGCACTCTCCCTGCTCTATCCCTGCACTCTCTCAGTAGTCTCCCTACACTCTCCCTGCTCTATCCCTGCACTCTCTCAGTAGTCTCCCAGCACTCTCCCTGCTCTATCCCTGCACTCTCTCAGTAGTCTCCCAGCACTCTCCCAGCAGACTCTCTACACTTTCCTTATCCAATATTCTTCAATGAATAGTTTTCAGCAACACTGTCCCCAGTGCATGAGCGCTTGCCTCGCTTGCCTTCTTATGATCATCTCACAGACAATGGCGGAGACCGTGTGGGATGAGGGTTTTATAGAGCTGTGACATCACAGAGGATGGCTATCTGTCGATTGCCTGGCTGCGCAACATTATGGGTGATCTTACATTCCTTGCCTACACGAGAGGAAATTCAGATTTGTTGCGAATCAAAGTTTTCGTAAACTTTAGACCGAATTCCGCTTTGAATGCTTTGCTTTGCTCAACACTACTCTCTGCTCTTACAGTAAAGAATCCTTTCTATGTTGGTGTAGAAACCTTCTTTCCTCTGGAAGCAGATGTTCTCTTGTTCTAGGCACAGTCCTGGGTATAAATAGATGATGGGAGAAATCTCTGTACCCCCTGATATATTTTACATATTTTTAAAACTAAATAACTCCAATTTTGATCATCTTTCTGGGTACTGTAGTCCACCCGTTGCATTTGAAGGCACTCACGCTCTCCTATATCTTTTCTGTACATTGGTGCCTAAAATTCTACACAGTGCTCCATGTGTGCTCTAAAAAATGAGAGTAAACCCAGAAAAAGACGCAAAGATGGCCAAAAATATCCCGCATAAGCTAGCGGTGCACAGGCTGAACTCCATTCTTTTCAACATGCACACTGATCTCCGAAATGCAACTAACACATGGAGCGTACAGTACTTCCCTTACCAAATACGCTCATGTGATACTGGACTATATTAGAGTACTCCTGTTCTATGCTGGCCGTCCAGCAATGTACATCATTCAAACGTTCCTAGATTTTATGAAACTTTTAACACATTAGGGGGTTAGTTAGGGTTAGGAATTGTCATGGCATCGTAGAAAGATTGTGAGAGTACTGGAAGCTAAGTAAGACAAGTGAAGGGGGTTGTATTGCCTGTCCGGTGAGCAGATGTGTTGAGGCGAGGGTTGCTATATTTCGTACCCATAGCCCTGGAAGCAGAGACTGTTTTACATTCCAACGATTCTTGAAATTGCAGCAATGCAAAAGATACAAACCATACTCTAAACCATGTTACGAGCAAGCATTCAGCCTGGTGAAGAGACAGTATCTTCTGGTGTCAGGACCTCTGTAGATATTCCATTTTACATGCTATCATTGTTCTGTGTGGTTTGTCTGCTTTTTTTGCAGGAATTATTACAGTACATCTGATGTGTCCTGAGGGAAATTAGAAAATAGAAAAATATGTTTTCATGTGGTAGGAGCTTCCAGATGACAGGGGTTCAATAGGATAGTGTGATACATAGGACATGTTCTGGAATTAGATAGGTAAGGTAGGTGGCGAGACGCTGAAGGCACTTTTACATGGGCCAGTGATCGAGCAGACAAGCTTATTCTGCTGGGGTAAACAGCACAAACAATGGGCAAGTGCTTGTTTGGCAGCCAATCAGATTTTTTTTATGTAGGCATAAAAATGCTCTCTGATTTTATTGCTTATCAGCACTCATGATGGCCCAGTATCAGGCTGTCTGAAAGGACTCCTGGCAATTGCTTGCTCGCTAGCTGAGGAGACCGCTGCTATTACATGCAGTGATCTACTCTGCAGCATGGGGAGGAGTGATCGCTATGCCATCGCTCGTCCCCATGCTGTATGGTGGTTTGCCGGGGGCGGATTGTGGTGTCTAATCAAACGATAATTTTTTAACATGTCAGAAGATTTGGATTGCTCATTCACTGGGCTATCGGCGGCAGTATTACACTGAAAGATGATCGCGAACGACTGTTCATACGAGCGCTCGTTAGCGATCATCTTCCAAAAAAATCGGTAGGTGTAATACAGGCTTTACTCACTTTAGGTAATTGGATTCCAGCTCACCCGCCTTTTCTTGCAAGGTGCACGGATATAAAAGATGACGCCTTGTTATAATAGGTTGAAAGGAAGGAAATCGGGCACTCAAAATTGATGAAGTCGTAGGTTCCTTTATTTGGTCATGCGATGTATCAGGTACAGAGGTACAGAATGATTAATAACCAGTGATGCCCTTGTCAGTCTACGCGTTTCAAACGACAATGTTCTTATTCATGACTCCAGAACCTACGACTTCATCAATTTTGAGTGCCCGATTTCCTTCCTTTCAACATTTACTCACTTTATCTGATCTGTGCATAATGACACAACACCATTGTCAGGAGTAGGAATTCTGTCTTGGATACCTGGAGTCAACAGGAAATTAGTCTAATGATGCATTTACACTGCGCCAACTGAGCAGGCAATTATCGGAACCATTATTTGCTGATAATTGCCTGCTTGCCAGAGTTGGTGAGAGCTACAGTCACATGTCGCAATCCTCTCCACAGTGTACGGACGAGCAATTGCTACTACAATCGCTCATCCCAATACAGATTCATTGTTTCTGGACTTCAGACCGTTGTTTACACAGCACAATCTTCTTGTCACGGCTGAGGATAGGGGAAATCCTCAGCCGTGCGGTGATGGAGGATGTCCAGTCGCTACTCGGCCAGGAGCACAGAATTAGGGAGCAGGTCACCTCCTATTGCGTCCCTAATGCTGACCCTGTCTCCTGTCTGTATGAGCCGACCTTGGTGGTAGGAGGGCTCATATGCTGGAACCTTATAGTCCCTACAAGCCCTCAAGTCGGCCCTGAACTAGAGAACAGAGTAAGACAACCCACTCCTCCTAGGCACGGAGGAGCAGGAGTCTCACTGGCCAAGCAGCATGAAGATGGGGAACATAAACAGGACTATGGACATGACAGGTGAACCCAAACAGTTCCACACAAACCTGTCTCAGCCTTGCTGACTGGACCCCGTGCTCAGAAAACGCTGTCCACACAACATAAGAGAAACAGCACACACATACGAACACTCAGGAACCAGGACATCCATAGCCGCACTAAAAAGCAAAGACATAGGACATCAACAACACATCACGGTGATAGAACTTATGACCGGAAGGGTGGCCCTTACAAGAAGATAGAAATCACAGGAGGCTGCTACAGCAAAGCATGACTGAAGCAACCTACCGAGCCATGCCAAAGTAAGAGGCTTTATAGGCCTAAGAGGCCACACCCAACGGTCAGACACACCCAGTGACTCACACACACTGGGAAGGGAGTTAACCCTTCCAGCACCAGGGAAGGGAAACACCAACTTAAAGGAAAAGTGTCCAACACAACAAACACACTGTGGTTGTTGCCGCAGGCAACGACATGGGTGGCAACCGTGTCCTGGGAGTCAGCCCAAAGGCCGGGACACTGCCACCACATGTACACATCACCAAACGTTGCCACGGACAACCACAGTGCAGGAAAGGTGTCAGTGCACACCACACAATACACAGAGTGCACACAGACAAACAACAGTGCATACATACACTCACACAAACTCCATCATTTATGTGTCCGCATAGTGATTTCATCTGTTAAACGAGCTTTTGGCTGCCCATTACACAGGCTGATTACCAGGAACGAGTGTGTAAATGGACCTTAATTCATGGTGGGAGACCACAACAACACTACATTCATTTTTTCACACTTTATACGAGTGTTTTATACCCCTGTTGTACCTTACGCATTGTGTCTTTTTTCTACCATAACAGGTTAGTGGTCCACACAAAGTTCTCGAATACCAAGGATGAGAACGATGTTCAAGTTAATCAAGAGGATCCGGATGAGACTGAAATTCTCTTGAAAAATCCCAGCATGCAGATGAATAACCAGTCACTTCTGAAGATCATCATTAAGTCTTTTGGATACCACTACCTGTTTACCGCTCTACTAATGATTCTGTACACTACATTCCTCTTCATCAGTCCTGAACTTATGAGGTATTGGCATGACAGCAATAAAAAGAAGTTCAGGGTGCTTATGATTTACGATGTACTACACCTTTTAGCGGCTTTGACCTGTAGTTAAACTGGTTGTCTTATCATGGACAATGGGGGCATATTGCTAGGATATGCCCCTATTGTCTTATAGGTGCGGACCTGCACCTATATCGAAGTGAATGGGAGTGTACCGCGCAAGCGTGCCCCCCCCCCCCCCCCCCTTCCCAACTTTTCTTTTCTATGGGGGCGACGGAAATAGCCGAGCCACCGCTCGGCTATTTTTGCCATCCCCATAGAAAATTAATGGAGGACGGCTGCGCATGCGCAGTGCGCCCTCCTTCACTTGCGGGGCTCCGTTCTCGATATAGGTGCAGGTCCCAGCGGTGGGACCCGCACCTGTAAGACGATGGTGGCATATCTTAGCGATATGGCCCCATTGTCCATGATGTGACAACCCCTTTAATCTGTCATGATGATTTGCAGAAATCATATATATATATATATATATATATATATTTTTTTTTTTGCCAGTGGGTGTATTGTTTGCAAATGTATTTTTACAAGTTCAAAGTTTCAAGGTTAAAATGCATCTGAAAGGATTTCAAGAATGCAAAGTAGCATTCTTTTACTTGGAATCTGTGAGAAAATCATTTGGCGAAGTTGTACGATCTCTAGAATATTTGTATTGATAATAGAGTTTGCATATGTTGTACGATTGACGAGCAATTATAATGATTGACCCAAGCACAAGGTGCAACCAAATCAGAGGTTGGTAGAATATCATTACATTAATGCAGTTTTGCGGGCACAGAGGTCTATGTGCATGAATTAGATTTACTCCCTGCCCATCAACTTTGTAATTGCTTATTATTACCTTGGCAGCGCCCATTTTCAGATCGCTAGCATGATCACATGACCCTCTTCACTGCTTTTTCTCCACTTCCTATGACTTTCTGTTGTGTTCTTAGCACTTCACGTCCCGTAAGTGGAGAGGACGACGCCTCATTGGTGATGTCAGTTGAGGGGGCTGGTTTCACCGTAGCCTGTTCTCCCTCCTGTTCGGCACAGGGGGCCATTCTCTCTGCTCACAGGAAGTCCAAGGACATTTTTCTGACCCCTGACTTCCTGTGAGCGGAGAGAACGGCGCATCAAGTAGCTGGACAGAAACCTACAGAAACAGAAAGGGTGCCGAGCAGAGTGCTCAAAGTGCCAGAATGGTGAAAAAGGTTTGCGGGGAAATAGAAAGAATGGGGATAACTTAGTTTAAAACATTTTTTAATTATGAGCCAGAAAAATCCTTTAATCCAGAATCTTGATGGATACTTTGACCTCAGCTGTGCTCTAAGGCTAAGTTCACACACATCATATGCATTGAAAGAGTGAAATCTGCTTTGAAAATCCACAGCATAATGAGCATACTGCAGAGAATATGCAGCACGCTTATATTTCCAGGCTTAACTCCGTTATACTTTAGAATAGATGTATTCTGTATCCTCCATATATGCTAAATCCAATGGGGCAGATTTACTTATCTTATCTACTATTTTGACAGTGTAAACTTAGACTTAGGGCTCTTTCACACTTGCGTTCTTTTCTTCCGGCATAGAGTTCTGTCGTTGGGGCTCTATGCCGGAATAATCCTGATCAGGATTATCCTAATGCATTCTGAATGGAGTGAAATCCGTTCAGGATGCATCAGGATGTCTTCAGTTCCGGACCGGAACGTTTTTTGGCCGGAGAAAATACTGCAGCATGCTGCGCTTTTTGCGCCGGCCAAAAATCCTGAACACTTGCCGCAAGGCCGGATCCGGAATGAATGCCCATTGAAAGGCATTGATCCGGATCCGGCCTTAAGCTAAACGTCGTTTTGGTGCATTGCCGGATCCGACGTTTAGCTTTTTCTGAATGGTTACCATGGCTGCCGGGACGCTAAAGTCCTGGCAGCCATAGTAAAGTGTAGTGGGGAGCGGGGGAGCAGTATACTGATCAGTTTTATCCCCATGCATTCTGAATGGAGAGTAATCCGGTCAGGATGCATCAGGATGTCTTCAGTTCAGTCATTTTGACTGATTAGGCAAAAGATTAAACCGTAGCATGCAACGATTTTATCTTCGGCGAAAAAAACTGAAGATTTTCCAGAATGCCGGATCTGGCATTTTTCCCCATAGGAATGTATTAGTGCCGGATCCGGCATTCAAAATACCGGAATGCCGGATCCGTCCTTCTGGTCTGCGCATGGGCAGACCGGTAAAAATTTGAAAAAAGATACAAGACGGATCCGTCTGTCCACATGACAAGCGGAGAGACGGATCCGTTCTTGTAATGCATTTGTGAGACGGATCCGCATCCGGATGCGTCTCACAAATGCTTTCAGTCACATGCGGATCCGGCGGGCAGTTCCGACAATGTGATCCGGATCCGGCGGGCAGTGTGAAAATAGCTTAAAGATGCATTAGATTTATCAAAATGGCTCCCGCTGGATGATGCATTTGGTGTATCTTTAAACACTTTTGTCTAATGGCGCATATACACATACCAAGGAGCAGCTGATAGGAAGGAAGCGTTCCTCCCCGACAGTCAGCTGCTCATTAAGTGGAGGTGGAGCACAGTGATCATCTGCACAGTATGAGAATGAGCAATGGCTACTTTTATTGATAATAGCAAAATCATTTCTCCTGGGCAGCTGTTTAGATGGCACGATCTGCTGCCCAGGAACGATGACTGAGGTCCCTTTAGATAAAGATCTCCAGGCTGCAACCCCTACAATCTGCAGAAGTCTCACTCCTATACTGCCAAAAGTAAAACCTCCTGATACACTTTCACCTGTAGGAACCTTAGGTAAAAGGATTGGTGTAGTCAAGGCCACTGTGGGGTTCTCATACCAACACAGATTCATAGTCTTTCCTTCTCTGCTGTTTTATTAAAGCTCTACGGCCCATCATCTATAGATGGCTCCCTGAAGATTGACAAATAAAATAAATTGCTGTGCTGCAAGAGTTACCACTGCTTATACTCTATTAGACCAGCACCTACGTGTTTTTTTTTTTATATGGGCTGCAAAACCAATACACTTGTTGCTCCCCCCGCGGCAAAAATCTACATGATGCCATGAGTCAAACAACACAGGGAGATGGAGAGCTATAGTCCTGTGGTCGCTTTAGCAGAGACCTCCCAAATAATGAAGGCAATCGCAATGCCAAGCATGCCAAGCAGCTCTCATAGAAAAAATTAAGCATGTTTAATCTGATCTCAGCTGTCTACGGCATGATTTGGATAAAATATGTGAAAGTCCAGCTTACCTGTCCCAGCTGAAGAAAAGTATCCTCACAGCATGATGCTGCCACCACTATGTTTCACGGTGGAGATGGTGTGTTCAGGGTGATTTGCAGTGTTAGGGTGGTACTTTCACACTAGCGTTTTTCTTTTCCGGCACTGAGTTCCGTCACAGGGGCTCTATACCGGAAAAGAACTGATCAGTTTTATCCCCATGAATTCTGCATGGAGAGGAATCCGTTCAGGATGCATCAGGATGTCTTCAGTTCAGTCACTGAACGGCATTTTGGACGGAGGAAATACCGCAGCATGCTGTCCAAAATTCCGGATCAGTTTCCGGAATGCCGGATCCAGCATTAATTTACATTGAAATGTATTAGTGCCGGATCTGGCATTAAATACTGCAATGCCGGATCCGTCCTAAAAATGTGAAAAAAATATATAACGGATCAGTTTCCGGAATGCCGGATCCGTTTCTCTAGATGACATCCGGAGAGACGGATCCGTTCTTGCAATGCATTTGTAAGACTGATCCGGATCCGTCTACAAATGCTGTCCGTTTGCATGCAGTCTACGGAACTGCTTGCCGGATCACTCTGCTGCAAGTGTGAAAGTAGCCTTAATTTTCCACCACACAAAGCATTTTGCATTTAGGCCAACAAGTTCAACTTTGGTCTCATCTGAAAAGAGCACCTTCTTTCATATGTTTGCTGTGTCCCCTACATGGTTTGTGGCAAATGGGACTTCTTATGGCTTGCTTTGAAAAATGGCTTTCTTCTTGCCACTCTTCCATAATGGCCAGATTTGTGGAGTACGTGTCTAGGGCTACACGACGATATGTGTCGCGCGACAATTTTTATAATGATAGTCTATAGTGTCGCGCTGCGACACGTGACATGCTGCGACTGCAACACGACAATATCAAAAAATACATCCAAGATGGATTTTTCTGCGACGTGTTCTCAGTGCAACACCATAGACTATCATTATAAAAATTGTGACGTGAAACATGTTGCAGTGTAATCTGCCCTTTACACGCCGTTGTGTTGCCCTAGCCCAGTGGTCGGCAAAGTGCGGCTCGCGAGCCACAAGCTGCTCTTTAGACCCTTCAATGTGGCTCTTTGGTGCGGGCTCCCACAGCGAAACCAACCCATCCTGCACTACAGAGGAATCTTGCCTGTGGGAGGGCGTGTTCACTAACTAGTATTAGCGCACGCTCATCATGACAGAAAGCAGTACGCACCTCCTTCCAGACGTCGGAACGAGGAGGAAGTGAAATCTGCCAGAGACAGAACACCGCTGCAGGCGCTTTCTTTGAACGTGACTACAAGTCAGAGTCAGTGTTCCTCCTTCTACAGGTGACTCAATTATTTGGCATCAGCATTTACTTGGCATGTGTTTAAACAGCAAAAGTAATGTCTGCAGACAAGTTTAATAAAAGTAAAAAATTATAAATAGTAATCAAGATCCAAATAAAAGAAAGTACATATAAAAGTATGTAAAAACACACTCTGGGCTCATGCCCACGAATGTAAGGGCGCCGTGCCTGTGCTGCGGACTGCAAATAGCGGTCCGCAATGCACGGACACAGACCATGGAGCAGCTGCATGAGGATCGCGGACCCATTCACTTGAATGGGGTTCGTGATCCGCATCCGACTGCCCGCACCGCAAAAAAGTAGCGCATGCACAACTTTTTTGCGGTGCGGAGGCACAGCCAGAAGCACCACGGAAGCACTCTGTAGCACTCATATCCCGGATCCTGGACCCATTCACTTCAGCATGCGCTTCCTTCCTATATATTTTAATTGTATATAATTGTAGTTTTGGCGATATTTAGCTCAGTTGACAAAAAAGTTTGCCCACCAATGCCCTAGCCTAATAGTTGACAGCTCCTCCAGAGTGATCATGGGCCTCTTGGCTGCTTCTCTTATTAGCGCTTTCCCTGCCTGAGCTGTCGGTTTAGGTGGACGGCCATGGTATGGTAGGCTTGCAGTTGGGATTTTTTTTTTTATAACCTAACCCTGCTTTACACTTCTCCACAACTTTATCCTTGACCTGTCTGGTGTGTTTCTTAGTTTTCATGATGCTGTTTGATCACTAATGTTCTCAAACAAACCTCTGAGGCCTTAACAGAACAGCTGTAGTTGTATTGAGAATAAATTACACACAGAGGACTCTATTTACTAATTAAGTGACTTCTGAAGGCAGTTGGTCACTCTGGATGTTAATTTAGGGGTATCGAAGTACATGGAGGCTAAATACAAATGCACGCCACACTTTTCAGATTTTTTTTAATTTAAAACATTTTTAAAACCATGCATCATTTTCTTTTCACTTCACACATACTTGCTACTTTGTGTTGGTCTATCACATAAAATCCCAATAAAATACATTTAGGTTTGTGGGTATAACGTGAAAAACTGTGGAAAAGTTCAAGGGGTCTGAATACCTTATCAAGGCACTGTAATAAATGTGGTACCAAACACGAAGTAAACCATAATTCTGGCACAGTTAGCTTTAGTAGGTCCCCCACTTCTTCCAGAGGGTATATATTAGAAATAATGGAGTAGTAGAATGAGTTATCGGGTTCCACATTGTAAGTGAGCTGACGTACTCATCATGTTATTATTACTATTATAAAGTGGTTTTACTCTAAGCATGATCCATTTTCAATCATTTTCATCAGGCTACTCTTGGATCGTTTGCAGAATTCTTTGGCACCAACTTGGCAAAGCTTTTTTATTGCTGTCCTCCTGCTGATTTGCCCTTGTTTTCAGTCCCTCTTCCTTCACCAACATGACTATCAGTGCTATGTCATTGGAATGAGACTCCGATCAGCAATAGTGGGCAGTGTCTACAAGAAGGTACAGTACTTTACCAGTTCACTCTTGTATGGGCAGAGAGAGCTTAAAGAGAAATTCATTATCGTTAAAGAGGACCTGTCACCAAAATACAATGCAATCTGCGGGCAGAATGTCATAGAGCACAAGCCCAACAGATTGATGTGTAGTTTAAGGGCAAATACTTAGTATAACGTGTAATATATACATTTAAAGGGAAGAAAATGACCCATTATTAAAATCCCTTTTTTATGTTAAACATAATATATTTTTTTTTTTTTCCATGTCTATATTTACAAATAAAAAGTATGTAATCCTGCAATTTTTTACACTGGCCATTAGATATAATAATAGGTCATGATTTCCTATTCTGTACAGGTAACTTTTCAGTATCCATCTCATTATCATTACAGACAGAATTACAATGACAGATATCACCTCTGTATAGATATCACAGGATCCAACATTCACAATAGGTGATCTCACAGCTTATCTACACCCTCCTGACCTCTGCACAGCACACAGAGCATGCCTAGAAAATGCTCTCACATAAGTCAAGGGGGTCAGCTCCTGTCCATTGTGTCAATGGCCCATGTGGCTTCTCTGAAGACACAGGAAGTCTTGACATATTGTAGGCCTAGTGGCCAGTGTGAAAACTGCAGAATTTTAGTATATATATATTTTTTTTTAGGGGTTGTCCAGGACTCTTCCAAAAACAGCACCACATCTTTCCATAGGTTGTGTGTGGTATTGCAGCTCAGCCCCATTTACTTCAGTAGAGCTGAGCTGCTATACCCGACACAACCGATGGACAGGTGCGGTGCTGTTTCTAGGAGCAAGCAGTCATGCTTTTCTAATATTGGATAACCCCTTTAAATATGGATTAGTGACATGACAATAATTATTTTTTTAAATCACAAAAAAATTTTAAAAATTTGTTTTACATAAAAACACGTTTTAAAGAGGACCTGTCACCTCTAATGACATATCTGTTTTAGTCCCCATATAATAATTCTAGAGAATCTCTTCTTATGACTCCATGTTGTACCATTCCTGAATTATTCCTGCTAGAAGTTTACAAGTAAATTGCCAGCAGTCTGCAGTAAAGGTCCTGCTGGGTGTTACCAGTTGTAGGTTTGTCTAACTCTGCCCAGTCTGTGCTGCAGACTATGCAGGGACACATCCCCAGCTGGTAACACCCATCTGTACCTTTACTGCAAGCTGCTGGCAATCCACTCATAAACTTCTAGCAGAAATAACAGGGAAATAGCAGAACCTACAGCAATAAGAGTAGATGCTCCAGAATTGTTATTACATGGGGAATGCAAGTAGTTCCTACAACAGACATGTCAGGAGAGGTGACTGGTCCTCTATAAACAATAGGTCATTTTCTGATGACACGCTCCCTTTAAAGGAGTACTCTCATCTCCCCTTTTTCTTGGAGGTTCTTGTTCTCCAGCTTGTCTGCTTTAGTGGATGGTGCCGAGCCTATCTAATAGCATGAGCGTTACCATATAAAGCACAGAGGAGACTATTGCATTCCATATTGATAAGCTATACATACTGCCACATATCAGAATTGCTATTCATAGACTTTCCACGACTACCAGAGCTGCAGTGATGATAGAGAATGCTTATCATATGGTGGCAAGTCAAAGGGGCACCACATGCAGCTCGGGAGGAGGCTGGCCAGGCTACCTTGTATCAATAGGAATAGTCCTATTCAATAACTATTAGCACAGACTTAAAGGTGTTGTCCACTTTATTTATATTGATGGCCTATCCCCTGGATAGGTCAATAATATTAGATTGGTGCGGCCCGACTTCTGGCACCCTGGCCGTTCAGCTGTTTGAAGAGAAAGCAGTGCTCGTACAAGCTTCTCCTTCTCTTCATTGTTTCCCTAGTCGCCGTTGCAACTGCAGAGGTGAGCAGTGTAATTACATCTCAGTCCTATTCACTTCTATGGGGTGGCCCCGTCTGTTTAAGTGAATACTACAGCGCCGTCTCGTAGAAGTGAATGGGACAGAGGATCTGTAATTACACCTGATGCGGATGCAAAGGCGAGCAGGTAAACAGAGAAGAAAAGGCAGCGCTCGTAAAAGCAGCTGATCGGTGGTGGTGCCGGGTGTCCGACCCCCGCTGATTTGATATTGATGACCTATCCTGATAATAGGTTAGCAATATAAAAAAAAAGTGGGCAATCCCTTTAACACAACTACTGTTCCTGCTGCCACCAACAATACAGCAGGAGACCTCTCATGCAGCTAGGGAAGAAGGCTGCCCAAGATACCAGCGATGCTTCACCTTCACTGAGTAGCACTGAAAAAGCGCGGACTACAGTTTGAGGTGGAAGGAACTGACCAGCTGCAATGTTGGGTAGCTCGATGCTAGTTAGCTGAGGGTGTAGCAGTGCTGGTGGTGTAGTCTCCTCAGTGCCTATAGTGGTAGACAGCTAGAGTTGAAGCAACGCTGGTATTCTGGACAGCCTTCTTCAAAGATGCATGTGGTGCCTCCTTCGCTACTGATTGTGGCAGCAGAAACTGTGGTTGTGGGAAGTTGTCAGCATTCAAAATATACCGTATTGAATATGATTATTCCTGTAGATATAGCTAAAGCCTCCTCCCGAGCTGCGTCTGCTGTCTCCTGTGTCGTGACTGACAGGCATTCCATGTCATCTTGTATACAGGTACAGCCCAACTTCTGGAGGGTTGCGCTACTGTAGGCCGCTTTGTTCTTCAGATATACTGCATGCTTATGAATGAAATGAATCCTAAGCTTTCCTTGTGGCAGATAAATAAGACTTCTCTCTGGCAATCTCACATGCCTTGTCCTATTCACTTTATTGAGTCAAGTGGCTAGTCCAGGAAATACTGAGCATGCTCTGCAGAGAACCCTGCCAAGCTCATCAGAAATAGAGCAGGAGCATCTGCGCAAGCACAGCCACCACTGCAGGACTATCACGGAAACCAATAAAAAACAAAACAAAGAAATGAACCTGAGCACCATAAATTGCAAATAGGGCAGAATAGACACTGAAATGTATTTACTTATATTTGTAATATTTCATTACAGGTACATTATTTAAATATAATCAATGACATGGAATACTCCTCTAAATCTCTGCCATTTCTGGTTTCATTGCTCTGTGGCTGTAGCTCTCTATACACACACAGGGAATGCTGTCAATCACTGATAACTCTGAACAATGAAGTCAGAAACAGAAGTGATTTTAATGTATAAATTACAGGTTTTGCTGAATGTTTTCCCACCAAAAAATATATTTTAATCTGCTCAGCTCCTCCCGCTCTAACTCCTGCACTATAGCTCCTGCCACCTGCAGATTGCACAACATTTTTGACAGGTTCTCTGTAAACTTCTGAAGCAGAAAATAACAAAAATAATTAGCATGATGCATTGCATTAAAAATGTTTACCTAGTGGATGAAATTATCGACTTACTGATTTGGTATACCATAAATGACTTGTAGCCGATGAACCCTTACAGAGCAAACCGCGCCATATAATACGATAATTTATGGCAACTAAGCAAATTTTACTGGGGTTATATATTCAGAAAATTTACTAAAGACATGGCGAAATAAAAAACGCCCCTGCTGTTGACTGTGAATATTTTTGTTATTTGTTTAAAGAGATTGTGGAGTGCTTGTATATCGATGACCTTTCCTCTGGATAGGTTATCAATGCCAGCCAGATTGGCGGGGGTCAGACTCTCTTCCGATCCTCTGTTTGAATTGGCTGCAGTGCTCATGCTGGTTGTTTAACTGCATGCCATCTAGCTGCGGTGCAGCGTAATTACAGCTGCTCACCTCAATGGGACAAGCTGCTGTAATTACAGTGCACGGCAGCTACAAGTTGGTAAAACAGTGAAGAGGCCGCAGCTCTCGCATGAGCTCCACAACTTCTTCAAACAGCTGATCAGCGGGGAGTCAGACCCCCGCCAATCTGATATTGATAACCTGAGGATAAGTCATCAGTATACTAGCGCCACACAGCCCCTTTATTTATTTCTCCTTTTACAATGGTTAATATTATCTGTTCCTTATTGTAAAGGCCTTAGTCATTTCCAATGCTGGACGCAAGAATTCCTCGGCTGGTGAAATTGTGAACCTGATCTCCACAGATGTGCAGAAGCTCATGGACTTGGCCACGTGCTTAAACTATGTCTGGTCGGCACCAATTACAATCCTTTTTGCTATGTATTTCCTGTGGCAGGTGAGTTAGGTCTACTATGCACACTAATGAGACATGTTCCCATCAGTGCTTGCCATGTCACTATATAACTGTGAGGACCATCTCCTGGCCAACTGGGTTAGGATAACATGTGGGCCATAACCGGTCTTATCCATGGTTGGATGGAATCAATTACTGCTAGTTGCTCAAAGACAGTGATGTACTCACCATGGAAGCAGACCACCTGTGCTTAAGGTCTTCCTGACATGTATTCACCACCAGAAGGAGTGCACAGTGTAAAGAGATGTTTTTTACCGCTTTGATTGTGTTCTGAAGTAACTGTATACATTCATATACGCAGAGCTCCCTCTAGTGGTGGCTGCCAGTTTCTTCATGTTGTTTGTTATCAATGTATTTATGCTAGTTGTGTAGTTTAAATGCATTCAAAAATGTGGTGTTCAGATTGAGCACTAAATTTTTAAAGCATTACTACTTTTTCCAACGTAGAAAAGGGGTAAAATGGGTGAGATGGAGCCAAGGGGGCACATTTATTAAGACCGGCGTTCTAGACATCGGTCTTAATAAACCCCATGCTCTGGATCCGCCGAAGTTATGAAGAGGTGCAGGCCTCTTCATAGCTTCGGCGGATCCTCCCCCAGTTCTAAATGTAGGACAGCTTTTTCTACACCTTAGACCCTTCCAAGCCCACAATTCTAGACCTGGTGTGAGTGGGGAGAAGTCGCAGATTGCAGCGCAACTAACCATTGTGCCTGAAATATGCCTAATTTCAGATTAATAAATGAGCCTGAAGATTTTTTTATTTTATTCTTTTTTCTATTTTTTTTGTAAAGAATCCTCCGCTGTTCTACTTAGAAATGCATTGGAATAGGAGATGAATTAACTGGATATGTACCCTGCTGATACATCTGTTATATGCTGCACAGTGAAGGAATTCCGACACACCTCTCACACTGTGCATCAGTATTAGGCTACTTTCACACTTGCGTTCGGGGCTCCGCTTGTGAGTTCCGTTTGAAGGCTCTCACAAGCGGCCCCGAACGGATCCGTCCAGCCCTAATGCATTCTGAGTGGATGCGGATCCGATCAGAATGCATCAGTCTGGCACCGTTTGTCCTCCGCTCAGCAGGCGGACACCTGCTGAACGCTGCTTGCAGCGTTCGGGTGTCCGCCTGGCTGTGCGGAGGCAAACGGATCCGTCCAGACTTACAAGTCAATGGGGACGGATCCGTTTGAAGATGACACAATATGGCTCAATTTTCAAACGGATCCGTCCCCCATTGACTTTCATTGTAAAGTCAAAACGGATCCGTTTGCACTATCATGCATTGTTCATGGTAATGCAAACGGATCCGTTCTGAACGGATCTAAGCGTTTGCATTATAGGTGCGGATCCGTCTGTGCAGACACCAGACGGATCCGCTCCGAACGCAAGTGTAAAAGTAGCCTTAAAGGGTTTGTATAGTGCTACGATATTGATGACCTGTTCTCAGATTAGTTGGTCACTATCAGAACATTCGGGGTCTGACTTTCGGTACCCCCACCGATCAGCTGTTCCAATGAGCCACGGTGCTTGTACGAGCACTGCGTCCTCTTCACTGTTTAACTGCATGCTGTTTAGCTTGTATCGGCGTTTCAGTGTAATTTCAGCTGCTCGTCCCATTCAATTGAACAGGATGAGTAATTGTAGTTACACTGCACTGCCGATACAAAAGAGATGGCGTGCAGGTAAAACTGAAGAGGGTGCAGCGCTCACACAGCTGATCAGCAGGGGTCCTGGGAGTTGAACCTAAGGATAGGTCATCAATATCATAGCGCTGCACAACCTCTTTGACAGAGCTCCTACAGTGATCAATAACTTAAAATAAATCTCACTGGTGGGGTCCTATAACTAAGCTTTACTATGCAGTCCTATGAAATCTGTGTGTATACCTCTGAAGACATACAAATGGTTAAGTGAATGGACAATTTTTGCTATACACTGCCAGAAAAATCAGGTAAGAGAAGCCTATAAGTGCATCAGATTTCGGAGTGCAGCACAATGGAGCGTGAAGGTGTCCCGGCCAGAAGATGCCTGGAATGCAGTAGAACAGGTTGCCCTTTGTTCCTAATATTCCAGTGTCGTTAATGTTTTTACAAGAGGCTGCTGAGGTGACTGAATAGTGGAGAATCAGACCATAGTTCATAAGAATATGAATTAACAAATAGCGGTGTCGATAGTGGCAGGACGTTATCTGCTACTTCACTCCAAGAACCAGTAATAATCGCTTTAAGATGTGGGTTACGTATATTTGTCTGGATGTGTGTGCCTACCTTTTAGCTTGATAAAGAAAGTATTCCGAACAATGCAATGTTGGATCCACGCCCTTAACCGAGTTAAAGGGTTTATACCATGACTAATGTAAAAAATGAAAATCAGACAACATATAGTATATGACAACCTCTTCTAACAAAGCTAGAACCAGCCCTGTACCTCCCATGGATCTAGAGATCTCCACATTCATTGCTCTGCTAGATTCATATCAAGCCGGCAGCTCAAGGGGAGTGTCGTTTTTGCTGCAGCTCAGGGGGCGTGTCTCAGCTCTCCCTATCACAGCTCAGGGGTGTGTCTTAGCTCTCCCTATCACTGCTCAGGGGCGTGTCTTAGCTCTCCCTATCACAGCTCAGGAGCCAGTTGAAGGATGAAACTGAGCATGTGCGGCCTTCTCAATTAGCAGGTCAAAGAAATAATAAAAAGAACAGCAGTTGGCACTATACAGATACATTTTATTGAATATGGCTATACAAAATTTTTAATTACATGTAATTACAAAAGTATTCAGATCCAGGAGTTGGTTTGAAAATTAGAGAGTATTTTTCATGGGACAACCTCTTTAAAGGGTTTTTTCCCATTATCCTAAATGGCTATATGGCTTTTTGCCTGAATTCTGTCCATGTGAAAAGACCCATACTCCATTTATAAAATTACATTTCTGATATTTTAAATAATTTTCTCTGATTTCTTTACGTCTTCTTCTCAGACGCTCGGTGTCGCTGTATTTGTAGGAGTCGCAGTATTTATTTTAAACCTGCCGTTTATGACTGTATTTGCAGTATTGATCAAAAGACTACAGGTAAACCTGAGCTGTTTTCTCATGTTTTTAGAAATTTTCTATCAATAGCTGGCAACCAACTTTTTCTTCCGTGTGTGCAGCCATCCTGCTATGTATCCTCTTGGGAGGAGTCAATTAAATTAAGTATTTTTCTTCACTTCCCCCCCTTCCCATTGAATAGTTTTTTTTACTTATAAGCAGGTAAACGGGAGGACACTTTTTTACATGGCAGTACTTTGTTCAGTATTTTTTTTTATAAGTGCTTCTAGGCCAAAACTTGGATTTGGACCTACAGAAAAAATACAATGGGAAGATCTGAACCTTGTCTATATTTTTGTCAGACTCCTATTTATAGACAAAAAGTGGCCTTCAGGGTTTCCTGTCTGTATAAGATAAAAAGGCTGGAGCGGGTGGGAAAGTATTTGTATCTTGGTGAAACGCGTCAGCGGGAGCTTCCCAGGATTTATAGAGTGAGGCTCCCCTGATGTTTATATGCAGTGCACGCTATGCTCACTGACATTAACAGGGCCCTGCTCTGTTGCCCGTCATATATGTATATCACCTACATGTTTAGCAGCACTCTACAGAGAAGGCATTGACTTGCATTGCCTCCGATCTTCATGGGAAGAGTCTTTGCATACATGACCCATGTTGCAATACTCAAAATCAAATAAATTAAGGTTAACGTGACCTATTCCATATATTTTTCAGCTAAAAAATGTCATAACCCACAATAATTTTTAGCTAGTTTATTTTACTAAGGGCTCATGCACACGAACGTGTGCCGCTCAATCCATGCATTGGGGACCGCAAATTGCAGTCCCCAATGGACGGGCACTGTCCGCGTGGCAGGCGCAGAGTGATGCAGACCCATTCATCTTGAATGGATCCATGATCTGTCCACACTGCAAAAAAATCCACCTTCTGGATTGTGGAAGGATTCAAGAGAATAGGTCTATATCCGTGATGCAGTGCACAAACGGCCAGTGCCTGCATATTACGGACCTGCTGTTTGCGACACACGTTCGTGTGCATGAGCCCCTTTCCACAGTACTGCTCCTGTCCATGGTCTGGGTGTCGTATTGCAGCACTGCCATATTGATTGACTCAGATAGGTACCTTTTCCAAATCATGTTTAGGGTGCATTCACATGACCATATGTATTTTGCGGTTCGCAAAATGTGGATCCGCAAAAAATACGGATGACGTCCGTGTTACATCTGTTTTTTGTTTTAGTTTTTTTGCGGACCAGTTGTAACAATTCCTATTCTTGTCCACAAAAATCTTTTTTGCTGAGATACGGAATGGACATATGGATGGAGACAGCACACGGTGCCATCTGAAAATCCCCGATCAGCTGTCTGAAGGAGCCGTGTGCTGGAACTAGCACATCTGCATAAACTTGAGCTCAGTCCCATTCACATGAACAGACATTTTATCTGCAAAACTATGCAGCCAAACTGGACACTTACGTAGTTTTCAGCCTCATCCCGGCTGCCTGGCGCACTCTACATGTATTCATACCCTGAACACAAACTATGTTGGGAGAAAAGAATTTTCTAAGGTTCAAAAGAAGTTTCAAGGTATTAGAAGTTTGATGAGTGCAGCACCCTTAAGCTACGTTCACCTCTGCGTTTTTCTTTTCCGGTATTGAGATCCGGCAGAGGGTCTCAATACCGGAGAAAAATGCTTCCGTTTTGTCCCTATTCATTGTAAATGGGCACAGAACTGAACTGAAGGGAACGGAGTGCACCAGAATGCATTATTTTCCATTTGGTTGTGTTCCCATACTGGACAGAAAACCGCAGCAAGCAGCGTTTTTCTGTCTTGCATTGGATGCGGAACAAAACAGATCTGGCATGACACGCAATGCAAGTCAGTGGTACACAATAGAAAACAACGTATCCGGCACCCATTGACTTACAATGGTTTTCATGCCATCATGGCTATTTTAAAGATAATACAACAGATGCAGACGGTTGTATTATAAATAACGGAAGCATTTTTGCTGATCCCTGTCGGATCAGGCAAAAACGCATATGTGAAAGTAGACAAAGCATTCCGATCTTAAATTTCTGATTTCGATACAATAAAAGTAGGTGGGGGGGGGACACAAAACTCACACCATTATTCATGGATGTAGCCTTTTTATGAAACAAAAAAATCAGCTGTGGGTAAAGTTATGCTATAAATGTTTCAAACTTAAAAGCAACATCATTGTATAATAAGGATAAATTGGTAAATGTCTGTTGCACATATTTATAAAAATGAATCTAGGTAGAAAAACAATGAACAATTGCTGATTTTGTTTCACAGCCATATTTCCATAGTTTATATATGAAGCCTTATTACTTTTCCCACAGGAGGAGCAGATGAAGCAGAAGGATGGTCGTATAAAGCTCATCTCTGAGATCCTGCAAGGTATAAAGGTGCTGAAGCTCTACGCCTGGGAGAATGCTTTCAGGAAGAAAGTTGAAAGCTTTAGGCTGATGGAGCTAAAAGCAGTAAAAAAGATTGCACTGTTGTTTTCCGGAGCACTCGCGCTGTTTGTGGCTTCCCCTTTTTGGGTGAGTATGATAAGGACAGAGTTCATGAACTAGTTTATGGTTTTTATACATATGTCTCGTATCAGTCTGTCGCTTACTTAGGAAATAATGATATATTAATCAGACTTCTAGGGTAAATATGGCGGTTTTTGATTGATGAACCTCATCTTTATTACTGGACATGCAGAATATTACCGTACTCAGACTTAGGGTCCATTCACACGTCCGTAGTGTATTGCAGACAAGAATAGGACATGTTCTATTTTTTTCCGGAGCTGCGGACCGGAAGTTCGGGGCCGCGCTCCGGAAACGCGGAATGCGGAGAGCACATAGTGTGCTCTCTGCATCCATTCCTGCCCCATTGTGAATGAATGGGTCTGCACCCAGGTATATTGCGGAACGGATGCGGACCCATTCCACGGACGTGTGAATGGACCATTAAGGGCTATGTACACCTTTGGGGACAATTTTTTGTTATTATTATTGCATTGTACTTACTTTGAGCTAAAAATCTTTTTTTCAATTGGTCTTTATTAAAAATATGGAATCCTTTTTTGTGTACAGAGCTAAGATGCTGTAGTAGCAGCCTGTGGATTTTTGGTCTTTTCCGTCATTTGGGGAGCAGAAGGGCTCCTGATCTCTGACATTATAAACACTCATCAAAGCTCATTCCTTATTTTACTGAGTGTTTATGACCTCTTAGTAGTTTAGAGAAGAGAGCTATAAGAGGACTGGCACAAAGTGAAAGTACCAGTCACAACGTTAGAAAAACAGTTTACCCTTTGTGACGGAATGGCTCAATATTTTTAATAAAAAGCCAATTGAAAATATGATTTTTAGTCAAAAATTAGTGACATGCAATCATAAACAAAAATTCCTTTCAAAGGTGTGCATAGCCTTTAAGGAGATGCCTCTTACAGCTGTACAAGGTGCTTTCAGGCAGTGCACTGGGAGCAGCGCTGCATGAATCTATGCTTTGTGCAGAATTATTAGTGACTCTCTTATGCTGGATCACCAGTGCCAAAGTAAACTGTCTGCACAATAAGTAGATGAAAAACTGTTATTACTGTCATACATATGTACTACAGATTGACTAACTTGCCCAGACACCTGGAGCATGTACTGTCAACTCTATGAGTCATGTACCAAACATCGGTAAGGTCCCCATTTGTAATCTTAGAGTACAAGTAAAAAAAGTTCATATACTTTGTGTTTAAATTTTTCACTGTTTCCAAGATCCCTGCTGGCTGGCTGTGAATGTTGGCCCCAGGATATGTCATCAGTATCTGAATGATGAAAGCCCGTCAGCCGGCACCCCCACCGAAAGTCTGTGGCAAATCTACAACAAATTCACACGTAACACTTGCACATTTTCCTTTGTATTCAGTGTGGAAATTTCCCTGCAGAAAATCCACCCTTTGTCACTGTACAGTAATGGTGGGATCACATGTGGTACACTGTGGCTTTGCCATTGCAGACTTTTGTTGCCGAACCTTCAGCAAAGCGGATGAGATTTTATTAAATCTCATCCAGGCGTTGCCTAAAAAAGATCTGCAGTATAGTGACCTGCGGTGCAAATTTTAATTATGCAGCATGTCATTTATGCTGCTGATCTCCACTGCATATTTCACCCGTTGCAATGGAGATGGTGAAAACCATAGCCATTTCTTTGGCAAAAATGCATGTGATTCATGCATTTTTATTTATTTTTTTGCTGCAGATTTTCAGTCCCATGTGGATGTACCCTGTGGATTTACACGTACTGTAATTTTATGTCATAAACAGCTCTCATGCAAAATTTGCATGTTCTTCACGTTCTTCAGAAAATGTAATTCTGTACAGTGGAGGCGTGAAACCCCAACTGCAATGTTCAACAATCTTGATATGTAGTGAGTTAAAAACTTAAAACTTGTGTTCATTGCAGAATTACCAACTTCTTGACTATTTTTTCATTTTGTGATTGGATGATCAGGTTTCCCTCAGCATGTTTGGTGTTTTCTTAGCACTTGATGAGAAAAATATTCTGGATGCTCAAAAAGCTTTTGTCACCGTCATGTTACTTAATATTCTCAGGATCCCACTTCGTATGTTCCCAATGGCCATTACTTTGACCGTACAGGTATGTATCACGTTAGCAGAATGTATGCTCAGCAACTGAGGTTTGTGCTGACTTTGCTCTCTTCTGTCTCCTTTAGTCAGCCGTATCCCTGAGACGCTTAACAAAATTCTTCTCAGAAGAAGAACTGGAACCCAGCAATGTGGAGACATTAGACTCTACTAGCAGTACGTGACCGATCAAAAGTGTCTTTCTAAGTCTAGACTTACTGTAAAACTGAATTCTAACCTGTATCATCCTAAACATATCTACTATGCGTTTACATATATTAATGTTATCTTACACTACGCAATATAATCTACAGCAGATGTATAATAGCAGGTTGTCAGAGGATGGATGAGAAGTGTTTATATTGTGCAAAGTTTATAGTTTTATAAAAGCAGCATTTTTAAAGGGGTTCTCTGGGAATGAAGAAAATAAAAATACTTTAAATATTACTTTATTATAAATATATTCCCAAATACCTTTATTAGTTATAATTACTCCTTTTGTCTAGGGAGCAATCATTAGGAGAAATAAAATGGCCGCCATCCTATTAGTACACATAAAACCCACCCTAATCACACAGAGGACAAGTTACTTCACAAAACTGAGCTAAATTGCTCCCTCGTCCTTCTCTCTGCTCTACTTTTCAGGGATTATGATCCTGAATACTGCTGATAAGATCCTCAGCTGAATCTCTGTAGGAATGGAGTTCATAATCAGACATGAAGTACAGAAAGAAGGGTGGGGGATGTGGTAATGATCAGCAGCACTTGTATGCAATTTCCATTTCCACAGTCTGTCCTGTCTGTCCTCTCTGTACTTCATGTCTCCTCATGGACTCCATTCCTACAGAGATTCAGCTGAAGATCTTATCATCTGTGTTTAGGATTATAATCCCTGACAAGCAGAGCAGAGAGGAGGATGAGGCGGCTCTTTAGCTCAGTGTTGTGAAGTACCGTAACTTTTCCTCCTGTGTGATTAGGACAGGTTTTGTGTGTACTAATAGGACGGCAGTGATTTTATTTATCCTACTGATTGCTCCCAAGACAAAACAAGCCCTTATAACTAATGAAAGGTATTTGGGAATTTATTTATAATAAAGTAATATTTAAGTATTTTCATTTTCTTAATTCCTGGAGGACCCCTTTTAAGCTAAAAATCACATTTCTTTTTAAGGGAATGACATTGTTGTAAGCGATGGCACTTTTACCTGGTGCAGGACAGATGAGCCTTGCCTTAGAAGGTAGGTCTTTCATAGGTATTATCTAATTATATTCACTTATGTTTAAGTCTGTGTATATAAAGGGGTATTCCATCAATCTTTGACATAGCCTAAAGGTATGCCATAATTGTCAGTTGTCAGAATATAAAAGCCTAACCTTATTTGGACACTGAGATCTGGCAGCAAAGGAAAACCTGTAACTCTGAACCCTCGTATGCCTTTTTTCTATCCTGGCTCTATATATCTTCTAACCTCAGATCAGACCCCCATCAGATCCTCCCTAGCCTCAGATCAGACCCCCCAGCTTTAGCTCAGACCTTCATCAGAACCCCCAGCCTTAGATCAGACCCCTATCTGAACCCCAGCCTCAGATCAGACCCCTATCTGAACCCCAGCCTCAGATCAGACCCCTATCTGAACCCCAGCCTCAGATCAGACCCCTATCTGAACCCCAGCCTCAGATCAGCCCCCCTCAGCCTCAGATCAGCCCCCCTCAGCCTCAGATCAGCCCCCCCAGCCTCAGATCAGACCCCCCCAGCCTCAGATCAGACCCCCCCCAGCCTCAGATCAGCCCCCCCCAGCCTCAGATCAGCCCCCCCCAGCCTCAGATCAGCCCCCCCCAGCCTCAGATCAGCCCCCCCCAGCCTCAGATCAGCCGCCCCAGCCTCAGATCAGCCACCCCAGCCTCAGATCAGCCGCCCCAGCCTCAGATCAGCCGCCCCAGCCTCAGATCAGCCGCCCCAGCCTCAGATCAGCCGCCCCAGCCTCAGATCAGCCGCCCCAGCCTCAGATCAGCCTCCCAGACCCAGATCAGCCCCCCAGCCTCAGATCAGCCCCTCATCAGACCCCCCACGCTCAGATCAGACCCTTATCAGACTCCCAGCCTCAGATCAGACCCCTATCTGACCCCCAGCCTAAGATCAGCCCCCCCCAGCCTCAGATCAACCCCCCCAGCCTCAGATCAGCCTCCCAGCCTCATATCAGCCTCCCAGCCTCAGATCAGCCCTCCCAGCTTCAAATCAGCCCCCCCAGCCTCAAATCAGTCCCCCAGCCTCAGATCAGACCCTCATCAGACCCCCCAGCCTCAGATCAGACCCCTATCAGATGCCCCCAGCCTCAGATCAGACCCCTATCTGAACCCCAGCCTCAGATCAGACCCCCAGCCTCTACAGCAAGTAGTTGAGGAGCCAACCCGGAAGGAGGCCATTTTAGATTTAGTATTAACACATGGGAATTTGGTATCTGATATTTCTGTAGGGGGAAGCTTGGGATCTAGTGATCATTAGTCAGTGTGGTTTACTATAAGTACAGTGACTGAGTCACACCACACAAAAATAAAAGTTTTAGATTTTAGAAAAACTGACTTTTCTAAATCTAGATTAGTGGTATACGAGTCCCTATCAGATTGGAACAGTTTCATTGGAGTCCAGGAGAAATGGGACTACTTAAAAGTGGCACTATTGAAGGCAACAGAAAATTGCATTGGGCTTGTCAGTAAAAGCAAAAAAAGGAAGAGACCACTGTGGTACTCAGCAGAAGTGGCCAAAATCATTAAAAACAAAAAGATAGCATTTAGGAATTATAAAAAAAAAAAAAAAGAGGATGACAGGCAAATTTATAAGATTAGGCAGATCTAGGCCAAACAAGTTATAAGAGCTTCTAAAGCACAGGCAGAAGAGAAATTAGCTCAGCTAGGGAAAAAAGGCGATAAGGCATTCTTCAGATACATAAATGAAAAAAGGAAACTAAAACAAGGAATTACTTAATTAAAAACAAAAGAAGTAAGGTATATGGAAGAAGATAGAGAACTAGCTGACTGCCTCAATGAATACTTCTGTTCAGTTTTTACAAAGGAAAATGAAGAAAAAGGACCTCAGTTAGGAAGGAAGACTAATGAATCTTTTGATGCATGTGTCTTTACAGAGTAGGAGGTTCTAAGTCAGCTGTCTAAAATTAATACAAATAAGTCACAGGGGCCTGATGGGATACACCCAAATCTATTAAAAGAGCTCAGCGGTGAAGTAGCAAAACCATTAACAGATTTATTTAACCAATCACTGGCAACAGGAGTCGTCCCAGAAGATTGGAAATTAGCAAATTTTGTGCCCATTCACATGAAAGGTAGTAGGCAGGAATCGGGCGACTATAGGCCAGTAAGCCTGACATCAATAGTGGGGAAATTAATGGAAACCATACTCAAGGAGAGGATTGTGGAACATCTAAAATCCCATGGATTAAAAAATGAAAAACAGCATGGGTTTACTTCAGGGAGATCATGTCAAACTAATCTTATTGATTTTTTTGATTGGGTGACTAAAATAATAGATGGCGGAGGTGCAGTAGACATTGCTTATCTAGACTTTAGTAAGGCTTTTGATACTGTCCCACATAGAAGGCTTATCAATAAATTGCAGTCTTTGGGCTTGGACTCCCATATTGTTGAATAGATTAGGCAGTGGCTGAGGGGCAGACAACAGAGGGTTGTAGTCAATGGAGTATATTCAGACCATGGTCTTGTTACCAGTGGGGTACCTCAGGGATCTGTTCTGGGACCCATATTGTTTAATATCTTGATCAGCAAAATTGCAGAAGGCCTCGATGGTAAGGTGTGTCTTTTTGCTGATGACACAAAGATTTGTAACAGGGTTGATGTTCCTGCAAGGATACACCAAATGGAAAAAGATTTAGGAAAACTAGAGGAATGGTCAAAAATCTGGCAACTAAAATGTAATGTTGATAAGTGCAAGATAATGCACCTGGGACGTAAAAACCCAAGAGCAGAATATAAAATCAGTGATACAGACCTAACTTCAGTATCTGAGGAAAGGGATTTAGGGGTGTTTATTTCAAAAGACTTAGGCCTCATGCACACGACCGTTGTGTGCATCCGTGGCCGTTGTGCCGTTTTCCGCTGACCCATTGACTTTCAATGGGTCGGTGGAAAAATCGGAAAATGCACCGTATTGTCAGCCGAGCGGCACCTGAGGGGTTAATTGTGCTGATCACGGCCCCCTGTAAGAGATCGGGTGCTGCCAGGCAGCAGGGGGCAGTCTTGTACACAGTTTGTAGTATATTCTAACTAGAAGCATCACCATGGGAACGCCTCTGTGTTAGAATATACTGTCGGAAATGAGTTTTCACGATCTAACTCATATCCGACAGTATATTCTAACATAGAGGCGTTCCCATGTTGATGGGGACGCTTCAAGTTAAAATATACCATTGGACTCCGATCCGATGGTATAAAAGGGACTCCAGACTTTACATTGAAAGTCAATGGGGACGGATCCGTTTGAAATGGCACCATATTGTGTCAACGTGAAAAGGATCCGTCCCCATTGACTTGCATTGTAATTCAGGCGGCCAGGCGGACACCAAAACGACTTTTTTTTCATGTCCGTTGATCCTCCAAAAATCAAGGAAGACCCACGGACGAAAAAATGGTCACGGATCACGGACCTACGGACCCCGTTTTTGCGGACCGTGAAAAAATACTGTCGTGTGCATGAGGCCTAAAAGGTAGGCAGACAATGTCATAGAGCAGCAGGAGATGCTAGCAGAATGCTTGAGTGTATAGGGAGAGGCATTACCAGTAGAAAGAGGGAGGCGCTCATGCCGCTCTACAGAGCACTAGTGAGACCTCATTTGGAGTATTGTGCTCAGTACTGGAGGCCATATCTCCAGAAGGATATTGATACTTTGGAGAGAGTTCAGAGAAGAGCTACTAAACTAGTACATGGATTGCAGGATAAAACTTACCAGGAAAGATTAAAGGACCTTAACATGTATAGCTTGGAAGAAAGACGAGACAGAGGGGATATGATAGAAACGTTTAAATACATAAAGGGAATCAACAAGGTAAAAGAGGAAAGAATATTTAAAAGAAGAAAAACTGCTACAAGAGGACATAGTTTTAAATTAGAGGGGCAAAGGTTTAAAAGTAATGTCAGGAAGTATTACTTAACTAAGAGAGTAGTGGATGCATGGAATAGCCTTCCTGCAGAAGTGGTAGCTGCAAATACAGTGGAGGAGTTTAAGCATGCATGGATAGGCATAAGGCCATCCTTCATATAAGATAGGGCCAGGGGCTATTCATAGTATTCAGTATATTGGGCAGACTAGATGGGCCAAATGGTTCTTATCTGCCGACACATTCTATGTTTCTATGTAGATCAGCCCCATCAGACCCCCCCAGCCTCAGATCAGACCCCCAGCCTCAGATTAGCCCCCCCCCCAGCTTCAGATCAGCCCTAATCAGACCTCAGATCAGACATAAATAAATAAAAAAAATAAACTTACCTCTCCAGCTTCTGGTGGCGCTGCCACTTGGCAGATTCACTTACCCTCCTTGGTCTTCTTCCTGCCGCGCTATACTGTGACCTGACAGCGCAGCGTCTGGTCATAGTTCGCGTCTACATGCACTACGTCCTGACACTGTGGCAGGCGGTCACATGAAATGGTTGCGCGGCCCTCGGGCCGGAGGTTCCCCGCCCCTGTTGTAAAAGGATTAAATAGTTTTACATTGATCCCATCGCAGGCTTTGAGTGGGATCCCTGGGAAAACACTTTGGCCACCCTCTTACAATTTACTGTACTAAGGTCCAGTTCAGCTTAGTGCGAGGTAGATGATACTATTATTTACAAGCTGTTCTGTCTTGCAGCATTAATCTCTCCATCCAGAAAGGCTCCTTGGTGGCTGTTGTCGGCCAGGTCGGTTGTGGAAAATCCTCCCTTCTTTCTGCACTACTTGGAGAAATGGAGAAAGTCGAGGGGAAAGTCGCTCTTAAGGTAGTATGATATCTTTTTATTTTCTAGAATTAAATAAGAAAACATTATATGGGTCGGATCTTTCCAGTGTTGGGTCAGAACCAGACGTGAACTGGAACAGGGCTGATTGCCTGGGGTTGCTGTGCCACAAAAATCACATCTACAGCCCTACAAATCAAAAAGTTAGAGTTGGTAAACTATGATTGAAATGGCTGAATTGTAAGGACTTTTGTGTGAGTTCATTATTACTATATTTTTTTATTTGTCAGGGCTCCATAGCTTATGTCCCACAGCAAACCTGGACTGCAAATGCCACGTTTAAAGAGAATGTGCTTTTTGGAAGAACATTAGAAAAAGACTGGTATAATAATGTAATTCAGGCTTGTGCACTACTACCTGACCTAAAGATTCTTTCTGGGGGAGAGGACACAGAAATTGGTGAAAAAGTGAGTATCCATTAGGTACATTCAAGTATATAAGGTAGTGTGTGTGTGTGTACAGGGAGTGCAGAATTATTAGGCAAATGAGTATTTTGACCACATCATCCTCTTTATGCATGTTGTCTTACTCCAAGCTGTATAGGCTCGAAAGCCTACTACCAATTAAGCATATTAGGTGATGTGCATCTCTGTAATGAGAAGGGGTGTGGTCTAATGACATCAACACCCTATATCAGGTGTGCATAATTATTAGGCAACTTCCTTTCCTTTGGCAAAATGGGTCAAAAGAAGGACTTGACAGGCTCAGAAAAGTCAAAAATAGTGAGATATCTTGCAGAGGGATGCAGCACTCTTAAAATTGCAAAGCTTCTGAAGCGTGATCATCGAACAATCAAGCGTTTCATTCAAAATAGTCAACAGGGTCGCAAGAAGCGTGTGGAAAAACCAAGGCGCAAAATAACTGCCCATGAACTGAGAAAAGTCAAGCGTGCAGCTGCCAAGATGCCACTTGCCACCAGTTTGGCCATATTTCAGAGCTGCAACATCACTGGAGTGCCCAAAAGCACAAGGTGTGCAATACTCAGAGACATGGCCAAGGTAAGAAAGGCTGAAAGACGACCACCACTGAACAAGACACACAAGCTGAAACGTCAAGACTGGGCCAAGAAATATCTCAAGACTGATTTTTCAAAGGTTTTATGGACTGATGAAATGAGAGTGAGTCTTGATGGGCCAGATGGATGGGCCCGTGGCTGGATTGGTAAAGGGCAGAGAGCTCCAGTCCGACTCAGACGCCAGCAAGGTGGAGGTGGAGTACTGGTTTGGGCTGGTATCATCAAAGATGAGCTTGTGGGGCCTTTTCGGGTTGAGGATGGAGTCAAGCTCAACTCCCAGTCCTACTGCCAGTTTCTGGAAGACACCTTCTTGAAGACACCTTCTTCAAGCAGTGGTACAGGAAGAAGTCTGCATCCTTCAAGAAAAACATGATTTTCATGCAGGACAATGCTCCATCACATGCGTCCAAGTACTCCACAGCGTGGCTGGCAAGAAAGAGTATAAAAGAAGAAAATCTAATGACATGGCCTCCTTGTTCACCTGATCTGAACCCCATTGAGAACCTGTGGTCCATCATCAAATGTGAGATTTACAAGGAGGGAAAACAGTACACCTCTCTGAACAGTGTCTGGGAGGCTGTGGTTGCTGCTGCACGCAATGTTGATGGTGAACAGATCAAAACACTGACAGAATCCATGGATGGCAGGCTTTTGAGTGTCCTTGCAAAGAAAGGTGGCTATATTGGTCACTGATTTGTTTTTGTTTTGTTTTTGAATGTCAGAAATGTATATTTGTGAATGTTGAGATGTTATATTGGTTTCACTGGTAAAAATAAATAATTGAAATGGGTATATATTTGTTTTTTGTTAAGTTGCCTAATAATTATGCACAGTAATAGTCACCTGCACACACAGATATCCCCCTAAAATAGCTAAAACTAAAAACAAACTAAAAACTACTTCCAAAAATATTCAGCTTTGATATTAATGAGTTTTTTGGGTTCATTGAGAACATGGTTGTTGTTCAATAATAAAATTAATCCTCAAAAATACAACTTGCCTAATAATTCTGCACTCCCTGTATATATATATATATATATATATCTATATTCCAACACCCTAGATTTTATATTATTTGTGTACAGGTTCATGTATTTGGGTACTACTGTACTTTGCACCCAACATAGTTTTAAAAGGTAACTGTCATGTTTTCATAAAATAAATTATAATAATTTTTTAGCATATGTTACTGCAGCAGCATTATGCATAAAGCAATCTTTTGTTCCTTCACATACCACTGTTTTCCTTGAGTTTTCCCCTTAGTTACGGCTGTTTAAACATTTACAATATGAGGACCTTCTCAAGATGGCTCCTCTGCCCGTTCTCTGCGGCCAAAACTGCTTTCCCTTACTTCCCATACACACTTGTTGTAGCCAGCAACTCCCTGCCAGCCAATCAGATTCGATTACTGAGAGACACGCCTCCTCACTCAGAAGCCTAATGCAGGCATGCAGTGTGAATGACCGCCTCTCCATCTTCCTGTCTTCTTAGCCAGAGACAGACAAGCCATAGCAACAGTCTTTTAAGGGAGCAGTGGAAAGGGACAGAGGACAAATCTTTTGACAATCATTGACAGACTAACTTAGGTATACATGCCTAGCTCTAATAAACTAGCAAATAAAATACAAAATGACAGTTACTCTTTAAGATTTCTCCTATAGCGACTGCAATATGGCTGTTTCTCGCTCACAAATGTTTTGAATTTGGTTCTTTGTTAAAATTATCTCTTTAAAGGGAATAAACTTGTCTGGAGGACAGAAGCAACGAGTAAGCATTGCCCGAGCGGTATACAGGAATTTTGATGTCTATTTGCTGGACGATCCTCTATCTGCAGTTGATGCCCATGTGGGACAACATTTATTTGAACATGTTATTGGACCCAATGGTTTACTGAAAGGAAAAGTAAGTTTAACCAGTTGTGCAGATTTAGTACTGAAAAGGTTTTGCATGTTCATTAAGACAATGCCAGCCGGCCCTTTTCACTCATGAGCACCTTCATGTAATTTTGCATCAAACAATAATGTGCTGTAACAGATGTATAAGAGTCTACCGTCATTTTGTGGCTAAAAGTCTGACCCAAGCAGAGTCTTTCGATCGACCTTCTTAATGTAGAAGTTGAATGTGTGCAGAGTCAGAGAGGGATACAAAGGCCCTGAATGAGGATGAGAAGATGCACAACTGCCAAAGACCACATAGTCTCTCTTTTGGTAAAGGGGTGACAACATGAAGAAAAGTCCCTGTATCACACCTCGGAGTTAACTCAATGTTTGTACAGGAGAAGAGATGACATTAAGGGCTGTTTCACACGAGCGGATGTCGTGCGTGACATCCGCTCCGTGAATGACAGCCAAGACCCGATGCGGACTGCAGAGGCACGGAGCAGTAACATGACTGATAATGCTCCCTGCCTCTCTGTGATCTTTTTACTACAAAATCTCGGTGACAACTTTATCTCACTGTGATTTCGTAGTAAAGAGATCACAGAGAGGCACGGAGCATTATCAGTCATGTTACTGCTCCGTGCCTCTGCAGTCCGCATCGGGTCTTGGCTGTCATTCACGGAGCGGATGTCACGCACGGCATCCGCTCGTGTGAAACAGCCCTAATAGGTTGTGATCTTGTTCCTTGCTGTCGTTTGCAGCTCCCCCCTCCCCATCGCCCTCTATACAGGACCAGAATGGAAAATAATTCATCCTAGAGCAGTAATGGCGAACCGTTTAGAGACCAATGGGGTCATTTATCAAACCGGTGTAAAGTAGAACTGGCTTAGTTGCCCATAGCATAGAAATGAAAGGAGGAATCTGATTGGTTGCTATGGGCAACTAAGCCAGTTCTACTTTACACCAGTTTGATAAATTACCCCACAAGTGCTCAAACTGGAACCTAAAACCCACCTATTTATCGCAAAGTGCCAACATGGCAATTTAACCTGAATACTGAGGTTTGAGTTTAGAAAAAACAACTTATACATTGCCGGAATGGGACTTACAAGCAGCCCTGGCACACAATCCTCACCCACAAACATAAAATAGCTACACAGAGCTTTTGGCTGCAACAATGCTCTATTTATTATACTGCCATGTATATGGATTCCTTATACAAGACAGTATAATACATAGGTCCTGGTCTCCTTACATACATCCTCCATATACAAGGCAGTATAATACATAGCTCATCACTCCCTATATACATCCTCCATATACAGGGCAGTGTAGTACATAGCTCATCACCTCCCTATATACATCCTCCATATACAGGGCAGTGTAATACATAGCTCATCACTCCCTATATACATCCTCCATATACAGGGCAGTGTAGTACATAGCTCATCACCTCCCTATATACATCCTCCATATACAAGGCAGTTTAATACATAGCTCCTCATCTCCCTATATACATCCTCCATATACAGGGAAGTGTAATAAATAACTCATCACCTCCCTATATACATCCTACATATACAAGGCTGTGTAATACATAGCTCATCACCTCCCTATATACATCCTCCATATACAAGGCAGTGTAATACATAGCTCATCACCTCCCTATATACATCCTCAATATACAAGGCAGTGTAATACATAGCTCATTACCTCCCTATATACATCCTCAATATACAGGGAAGTGTAATACATAGCTCATCACCTCCCTATATACATCCTCCATATACAGGGAAGTGTAATACATAGCTCATTACCTCCCTATATACATCCTCCATATACAGGGAAGTGTAATACATAGCTCATCACCTCCCTGTATACATCCTCCATATACAAGCAGTGTAATACATATCTCATCACCTCCCTATATACATCCTCCATATACAGGGAAGTGTAATACATAGCTCATCACCTCCCTATATACATCCTCCATATACAAGCAGTACAATAAATAGCTCATCACTCCCTATATACATCCTCCATATACAGGGAAGTGTAATAAATAACTCATCACCTCCCTATATACATCCTCCATATACAGGGAAGTGTAATACATAGCTCATCACCTCCCTATATACATCCTCCATATACAAGGCAGTGTAATACATAGCTCATCACCTCCCTATATACATCCTCAATATACAAGGCAGTGTAATACATAGCTCATCACCTCCCTATATACATCCTCCATATACAGGGCAGTGTAGTACATAGCTCATCACCTCCCTATATACATCTTCCATATACAGGGCAGTGTAGTACATAGCTCGTCACATCCCTATATACATCCTCCATATACAGGGCAGTGTAGTACATAGCTCATCACCTCCCTATATACATCCTCCATATACAGGGAAGTGTAATAAATAACTCATCACCTCCCTATATACATCCTCCATATACAGGGAAGTGTAATACATAGCTCATCACCTCCCTATATACATCCTCAATATACAAGGCAGTGTAATACATAGCTCATCACCTCCCTATATACATCCTCCATATACAGGGCAGTGTAGTACATAGCTCGTCACATCCCTATATACATCCTCCATATACAGGGCAGTGTAGTACATAGCTCATCACCTCCCTATATACATCCTCCATATACAGGGAAGTGTAATACATAGCTCATCACCTCCCTATATACATCCTCCATATACAAGCAGTACAATAAATAGCTCATCACTCCCTATATACATCCTCCATATACAGGGAAGTGTAATACATAGCTCATCACCTCCCTATATACATCCTCCATATACAAGGCAGTGTAATACATAGCTCATCACCTCCCTATATACATCCTCCATATACAGGGAAGTGTAATACATAGCTCATCACCTCCCTATATACATCCTCCATATACAGGGCAGTGTAGTACATAGCTCATCACCTCCCTATATACATCCTCCATATACAGGGAAGTGTAATACATAGCTCATCACCTCCCTATATACATCCTCCATATACAAGGCAGTGTAATACATAGCTCATCACCTCCCTATATACATCCTCCATATACAGGGCAGTGTAGTACATAGCTCATCACCTCCCTGTATACATCCTCCATATACAGGGCAGTGTAGTACATAGCTCATCACCTCCCTATATACATCCTCCATATACAGGGCAGTGTAGTACATAGCTCGTCACATCCCTATATACATCCTCCATATACAGGGCAGTGTAGTACATAGCTCATCACCTCCCTATATACATCCTCCATATACAGGGAAGTGTAATACATAGCTCATCACCTCCCTATATACATCCTCCATATACAGGGCAGTGTAGTACATAGCTCATCACCTCCCTATATACATCCTCCATATACAGGGCAGTGTAGTACATAGCTCATCACCTCCCTATATACATCCTCCATATACAGGGAAGTGTAATACATAGCTCATCACCTCCCTATATACATCCTCCATATACAGGGCAGTGTAGTACATAGCTCGTGACATCCCTATATACATCCTCCATATACAGGGCAGTGTAGTACATAGCTCATCACCTCCCTATATACATCCTCCATATACAGGGAAGTGTAATCCTTAGCTCATCACCTCCCTATATACAGACGTGGACAAAATTGTTGGTACCCTTTGGTCAATGAAAGAAAAAGTCACAATGGTCACAGAAATAACTTTAATCTGACAAAAGTAATAATAAATTAAAATTCTATAAATGTTAACCAATGAAAGTCAGACATTGTTTTTCAACCATGCTTCAACAGAATTATGTAAAAAAATAAACTCATGAAACAGGCATGGACAAAAATGATGGTACCCCTAGAAAACACAGAACATAATGTGACCAAAGGGACATGTTAATTCAAGGTGTGTCCACTAATTAGCATCACAGGTGTCTACAACCTTGTAATCAGCCATTGGGCCTATATATATGGCTCCAGGTAATCACTGTGTTGTTTGGTGATATGGTGTGTACCACACTCGACATGGACCAGAGGAAGCAAAGGAAAGAGCTGTCTCAAGAGATCAGAAAGAAAATTATAGACAAGCATGTTAAAGGTAAAGGCTATAAGACCATCTCCAAGCAACTAGATGTTCCTGTGAGTACAGTTGCACATATTATTCATAAGTTTAAGATCCATGGGACTGTAGCCAACCTCCCTGGACGTGGCCGCAGGAGGAAAATTGATGACAAATCTAAGAGACGGATAATCCGAATGGTAACAAAAGAGCCTAGAAAGACTTCTAAAGAGATTCAAGGTGAACTTCATGCTCAAGGAACATCAGTGTCAGATCGCACCATCCGTCGTTGTTTGAGCCAAAGTGGACTACATGGGAGACGACCAAGGAGGACACCATTGTTGAAAACGAATCATAAAAAAGCAAGACTGGAATATGCCAAACTACATGTTGACAAGCCACAAAGCTTCTGGGAGAATGTCCTGTGGACAGATGAGACAAAAATCGAAGTTTTTGCCAAGGCACATCAGCTGTATGTTCACAGACGAAAAAATGAAGCATATCAAGAAAAGAACACTGTCCCTACTGTGAAACATGGAGGAGGCTCTGTTATGTTCTGGGGCTGCTTTGCTGCGTCTGGCACAGGGTGTCTTGAATCTGTGCAGGGTACAATGAAATCTCAAGACTATCAAGGAATTCTAGAGAGAAATGTACTAGCCAGTGTCAGAAAGCTTGGTCTCAGTCGCAGGTCATGGGTCTTGCAACAGGACAATGACCCAAAACACACCGCTAAAAACACCCAAGAATGGCTAAGAGGAAAAAATTGGACTATTCTAAAGTGGCCTTCTATGAGCCCTGACCTCAATCCTATTGAGCATCTTTGGAAGGAGCTGAAACATGCAGTCTGGAAAAGGCACCCTTCAAACCGGACACAACTGGAGCAGTTTGCTCATGAGGAGTGGGCCAAAATACCTGCTGAGAGGTGCAGATGTCTCATTGACAGTTACAGGAAGCGTTTGATTGCAGTGATTGCCTCAAAAGGTTGCGCAACAAAATATTAAGTTAGGGGTACCATCATTTTTGTCCATGCCTGTTTCATGAGTTTATTTTTTTACATAATTCTGTTGAAGCATGGTTGAAAAACAATGTCTGACTTTCATTGGTTAACATTTATAGAATTTTAATTTATTATTACTTTTGTCAGATTAAAGTTATTTCTGTGACCATTGTGACTTTTTCTTTCATTGACCAAAGGGTACCAACAATTTTGTCCACGTCTGTACATCCTCCATATACAAGGCAGTGTAATACATAGCTCATCACCTCCCTATATACATCCTCCATATACAGGGCAGTGTAGTACATAGCTCATCACCTCCCTATATACATCCTCCATATACAGGGCAGTGTAGTACATAGCTCGTCACATCCCTATATACATCCTCCATATACAGGGCAGTGTAGTACATAGCTCATCACCTCCCTATATACATCCTCCATATACAAGGCAGTATAATACATAGCTCATCACCTCCCTATATACATCCTCCATATACAGGGAAGTGTAATACATAGCTCATCACCTCCCTATATACATCCTCCATATACAGGGCAGTGTAGTACATAGCTCATCACCTCCCTATATACATCCTCCATATACAGGGCAGTGTAGTACATAGCTCATCACCTCCCTATATACATCCTCCATATACAGGGAAGTGTAATACATAGCTCATCACCTCCCTATATACATCCTCCATATACAAGGCAGTGTAATACATAGCTCATCACCTCCCTATATACATCCTCCATATACAGGGCAGTGTAGTACATAGCTCATCACCTCCCTATATACATCCTCCATATACAGGGCAGTGTAGTACATAGCTCGTGACATCCCTATATACATCCTCCATATACAGGGCAGTGTAGTACATAGCTCATCACCTCCCTATATACATCCTCCATATACAGGGAAGTGTAATCCTTAGCTCATCACCTCCCTATATACATCCTCCATATACAGGGCAGTGTAGTACATAGCTCATCACCTCCCTATATACATCCTCCATATACAGGGAAGTGTAGTACATAGGTCATTACCTCCTTACAATATATATGGTGACCTCCAACTTAGGCCTACCTAAGTTGACTTGGGGGTCCCAAATTTTATGGGAGTCCACCACATGCTGAGGCAGCAGGGCGGAGGATGGGAGCCAGAAGCGCAGCAAAGTGTCTGATGTGCTTACGTCAGCACTCCTTCCTGCGCACAGAAATGTTGCTGATGGCCCACACAGAGTTAGTGGAGGGCAGGGGCGCTGTCAGCCAGGACGCATCACTGTGCCTCACATTTAAAGAGCTTCTGTATGCAGGCGTATCTAAATTTCGCTCAATGTTAGAGGGAAATAAAGAAAGAAAGGGCGCACAATAGGATAGTACGTTCAATAAAATACAATCAGAAAGTGAGGAGATTGGAGGCTTACCTTAAGCGGTCGTGCTAGAAATAGGCACAACCCCATTGTACACTTGTATAGAGAACCAGATATGCAGCCGCGGAGTAGAGGTCTTCAGGATGGGATGCCCAATTCCCCAAAAGACGTTCCCGTCCACGCCAGTGATCTTGCGCCATGGCAGAATCTTCCTTTCCGTAAGCATCACATTCAAAGAGCGGACTGGCCAGCCCCCAGATTGCTAATCCGGGCCGGCCTGCCGATCATCCTACCCTGCACGAGTGCCCACAGAGAGGGCTCTAAGTGCACCTCTGGCACGTGTTCCATAGGTTCACCACCACTGTCCTAGAGCATTGAACCTGGTATCACTCGGCAGCCAGGATTCTGGGCTTTAGTATGATAATCACTTCTGTCGTGATGGATTAAATGATGTCTTTGGCAGTGAAAGCGTTAAAGGGGTTGTACAGGGTTAGTATAACATGGCTGTTTTCTTCCAGAAACTCCCCACAGGCTGTGTCTGGTGTTTGTAGCTCAGTCCCATTCACTTTAACAGAGCTCAACTGCAATACCAGACACAACCTTTGGATAGGGGTGGCGCTATTGTTGGAGGAATGCGGCCATTTTTTATAATCTTAGTGAACCCCTTTAAAGGAATACTTGTGCACCATATGGCATCACTTATAATAGATTTTTCTTGTCTATTTTCAACACTTTGTGTGCTTTAAAGGTATAAAACTCTGGCACATCATAAATAATTGTATCGGGCTTCTTTTGTGGATATGGAGCAAGCCTACGCATCATCTTTCATAACTGAACTCCCTCCGCCAACACTGTTATATCGATGACCTCTAAGAGCTGTGCGCACCTATAATTTCTAGACTACATTGAGGTTTTGTCCGTTGCCGTCTGTTTCATGGGTATATATCAGCTGCTAAATGTTTGTATTCCAGACGCGCGTCCTTGTCACTCATGGAGTAAGTTTCCTTCCACAAGTGGACATGATCATAGTGATGTCTGACGGCAGGATCTCTGAAGTTGGCACTTATACTGAACTTTTGGAAAAGAATGGCGCTTTTTCAGATTTCCTTCAAACCTATGCCCTGACAGCAGAACAGAACGACGAGTCGCAGACAGAAAGTAAGCTTTAGGTGCACAAAAAAATTCATGAGATCTGTATAACTAAACAACTGTGCTGAGAAGTAATGATTGGGGGCACGCTCCACAGTAGCCTCAGGTGGGATTTCTAAGGGTACTTTCACACTTGCGGCAGAGGATTCCGGCAGGCAGTTTTGTTGCTGGAACTGCGTGCCGGATCCTGACCCGCAATGCCGGATCTGTTTTGCCGGAACACTCGGGCATTAATGCATTTCAATGGGAAAAAATTGGTGTTCCAGTGTTTTGGCCGGAGATAAAACCGCAGCATGCTGCGGTATTATCTCCGTCTGAAAAGTCAAAAAGACTGAACTGAAGACATCCTGATGCATCCTGAACGGATTGCTCTCTATTCAGAATGCATTAGGATAAAACTGATCAGTTCTTTTCCGGTATTGAGCCCCTAGGATGGAACTTTATGCCGGTGTTCTGAAGAAGTGCTGAATCTGTGTCTCTCCAGCTGGGGTGTCATAACAACTTCCATCATGCTGGGAGTTGTAGTCTAACAATAAGCTGGGAGCCAGAGGTTGAGAACAACTGCCCTAAAGGGATTTAGGGTACTTTCACACTAGCGTTATTCTTCTCCGGTGTTCTGTCAGAAAACCTTACCTCGTCAGATACCCTTACCCCACGTGACTTCTGGGGGTGTGCGCCTCTGCGCAAGCTCAGTGCCAGGGCATGGATAATGTAAAATTACAGTGAGCGTTGACTTATGGACGCGCGCTCTGTGTAGTGAGGGTAAGGAGATTTTACAATCTGCGCGCGCAGTGTGATGGTAAGGAGATTTAACAAGACAAAAGACCGTCAGATCTCCTTACCCGGTGTCCATGCGCGCGTCCATGAGTCAACACTCACTGTAATTTTATCTTACCCATGCCCTGGTACTGCGCTTGCGCGGAGGCGCACACCCCCGGAAGTCACGTGGGGTAAGGGAATCTGACGAGGTAAGGTTTTCTGACAGAACATCGGAAAAGAATAACGCTAGTGTGAAAGTACCCTAAATCCCTTTAAGGCAGTCATCCTCAACCTGTGGCTCCCAGCTTATTGTGAGACTACAACTCCCAGCATGATGGAAGTTGTTATGACACCCCAGCTGGAGAGACACAGAATCAGCACCACTGGTTTAAGGAATAGAGTGCGGTCTGTGGATGGAATGTATTCATTCTTGGGCACTAGACATGGGAACCTTTCCGTACAGCCTTATATTTAGGCAGACAATATTCATTCATTGTTTATTCTTCATGTCCTGCCTTTCTGTCACTGTGCCGAAAGTTATTCATCCACCAGCATCAACTTAAAAAATCTGATACTAGAACACCTCTTCTAACAAAAATGTCAGTAAGCATTTTACTCTTATGTACAGTAAATCCTCCACAACCCCTTTAACCGTAAAGTCCAAATAGTGAGTACACCCTGTTAAAGGGGTTGTCTGGGATTGCAAGAAACTTTCCTGAGAGCCACAAATGTTCTAAAGTAAAGAAATAACCTAGACTCACCCGTTATCTCCACCACTTTCCCTGCACCTGCAGTGATGACATGTCGTACATCATTCATGTGACCGCTGCAGCCTTACACTGAGCGCCCATGTGTGTACGTGCAGAATCACCGCTCGGGCCAGAGATTGGCTGCAGTGACAATGTGATATCCTGATGTCTAAAGGGCCCTTCACACGGGCCGAGAATCTGACAGAGTTTCTAACCAGTGTTCAAAGGAACGCTCATTAGTGATTATCTGGCAGTGTAATAGTGCCGACAATTACCCGATGAACAATCAAAGTGCTCGTTCATCAGGTAACTGGATTGTTCATTTAGGCACCTAAATTGTTGTTTGCCAGCAGCAGATCATGCCATGTAAACAGCCTCTGCTGTCTGTATGGGGACGAGTTATGGCATTAGCAATTGCTCCTCCCCATACTGTGGAGGAGATCGCTCCATGTAATAGCAGCAGTTCTTTTCTTTCGAGTAGGCGATTGTCATGAAGAAACACTTCCTTCCTGACAATCGCCTGCAAAATAAGCCTGTGTAAAGGGGCCTTAAAGGGGTCCTCCAGCCCCTACTTATATTTTGCCCATTAAAATTTACCTGTGAGGAAAGGTTATTTAAATAATACTTACCCTCCGCAGCTCAGGGGTTGCCACAATTCTCTTCATCGCTTCTATGTGAAGCCTGTACTGATTCATGTACAGCCTAATGTAAGCTCTGTGTGTGGGTCACAGCATAGCGATCAGCCACACTGTGGATGTCACTATTATGGAGGCACTGTGGATGTCACTGTTATGGGGGCACCGTGGATGTCACTGTTATGGGGGCACCGTGGATGTCACTGTTATGGGGGCACCGTGGATGTCACTGTTATGGGGGCACCGTGGATGTCACTGTTATGGGGGCACCGTGGATGTCACTGTTATGGGGGCACCGTGGATGTCACTGTTATGGGGGCACCGTGGATGTCACTGTTATGGGGGCACCGTGGATGTCACTGTTATGGGGGCACCGTGGATGTCACTGTTATGGGGGCACCGTGGATGTCACTGTTATGGGGGCACCGTGGATGTCACTGTTATGGGGGCACCGTGGATGTCACTGTTATGGGGGCACCGTGGATGTCACTGTTATGGGGGCACCGTGGATGTCACTGTTATGGGGGCACCGTGGATGTCACTGTTATGGGGGCACCGTGGATGTCACTGTTATGGGGGCACCGTGGATGTCACTGTTATGGGGGCACCGTGGATGTCACTGTTATGGGGGCACCGTGGATGTCACTGTTATGGGGGCACCGTGGATGTCACTGTTATGGGGGCACCGTGGATGTCACTGTTATGGGGGCACCGTGGATGTCACTGTTATGGGGGCACCGTGGATGTCACTGTTATGGGGGCACCGTGGATGTCACTGTTATGGGGGCACCGTGGATGTCACTGTTATGGGGGCACCGTGGATGTCACTGTTATGGGGGCACCGTGGATGTCACTGTTATGGGGGCACCGTGGATGTCACTGTTATGGGGGCACCGTGGATGTCACTGTTATGGGGGCACCGTGGATGTCACTGTTATGGGGGCACCGTGGATGTCACTGTTATGGGGGCACCGTGGATGTCACTGTTATGGGGGCACCGTGGATGTCACTGTTATGGGGGCACCGTGGATGTCACTGTTATGGGGGCACCGTGGATGTCACTGTTATGGGGGCACCGTGGATGTCACTGTTATGGGGGCACCGTGGATGTCACTGTTATGGGGGCACCGTGGATGTCACTGTTATGGGGGCACCGTGGATGTCACTGTTATGGGGGCACCGTGGATGTCACTGTTATGGGGGCACCGTGGATGTCACTGTTATGGGGGCACCGTGGATGTCACTGTTATGGGGGCACCGTGGATGTCACCGTGGATGTCACTGTTATGGGGGCACCGTGGATGTCACTGTTATGGGGGCACCGTGGATGTCACTGTTATGGGGGCACCGTGGATGTCACTGTTATGGGGCACCGTGGATGTCAATGGAGGCACTGTGGATGGCACTAGGGGCATTGGATGGCAATGGAGACACTGTGGATGGTACTGTTATACAGACGCTGTGGATGGCATTGTTATGCCGACGCTGTGGATGTCACTGTCGTGGGAGGACTATGGATGTCACTGTTATTGGGGCACCGTGGATGTTACTGCAATGGGGGCTCAGTATGAGTAGGGCTCATGCAAACAACTGTGATCAGCTCATGAATCGCAGTCCTTGTGCCAGTCACATTTTTCAGACTGACCACGGCTCCCCTGATCCGCACTGACTGTATGATAGTAATTTGTGATATAACTAGGGATGAGCGAATCTACATCGGATGCTTCATCCGAAGTCGATTTGCATAAAACTTGGTTTTAATACTGTATGGAGCGGGCGCTCTGTACAGTATTAGAATGTATTGGCTTCGATGAGCTGAATTTATTACTTCCCGAAGTCTCGTTAGACTCGTTTAATAACTTCGGAAATTAATTTCTACTGTAAAAAACCTTTATATCGAACTTGGGTTCGGCTCCAAGTGATACCTGAAGTCGATTCGCTCCTCCCTAGATATAACCAATCTTTATCTTACCGCAGGGCAATTGTCGTGCACTCACCTCATCGTGTGTACATCAGATAGAGACCGGCTGTATCATACATATATTACTATATATCACTGTGATGTAGTCAGTTCTGATCAGGAGAGTGCGGTCGGCCTGGGGGATGCGGCCTGCACACGGACAGTATTTCCCGGGCTTAACATGGTCGTATCACACGCATATCATACATCATAGGCCAAGATAAACCCTTCAGCAGACAGGCCTAAAAACATAGGATTAGACCTCATACACACGACCGTATCCGTTTTGCACTTTGCAAGATGCACATCTACTAAATAGGTATACTGTCGGTGTGCGACCTGCATTCTTTTGTTGAGCCGTTGACTTCTGTGGGTTTGAGTTCTGCATTTTGAGGACCAGAATAGGACTATGTTTTGCAGAACTGACATACAGATGTGGAAAGCACACAGATGACGCCCATGCGCTTTCCACATCCATATATATGTCAATTCCAGAAAAGATAGAACATGTCCTATTCTGGTCCTCAAAATGCAGAACTCAGACCCATAGAAGTCAATGGGGGTCATTTATCAATAATTTATCGTAATTTGCGCCAAAAACATACTAACGTTACAAATCAAAAATGGTGATTTGTTTCTCCTCATATATCAAAAGGCGCACACAGCTTGTAAAATGTGACTTTTTAAAATATAAACTTGATTATCTGCCTATTTCTCTTGATTTGCGACATTTTAACACCAATGACACTAAAATTATAATTTTTAAAACTGAAATGAACTATTTCAGCCCCCCATCAAGACCACACTTGCGACCTTTAAAACATATTTTAAGCATATTTGTGAAATTTTCGCTGATAAATTGCGACTTGTGTCAGATTCACGACATTTTTGTCATTGTTTTGTTTTTGTTGAATGACAATTTACTGACAAAACCCTGCTGTTTAGCTCATTTATATTAGATAAAAATAAACGCACCCTGTTTTATACTCCCCTATCACTTTTTGTCAAAGTCGCATCTTTCTGCCATAGATGTAACTTTTTGCACAAAACACCACCACATAAGCTGGTTTAATTGTCTGCAACAATTTGAGCCATTTCTGCCGATAAGAGGATGATAAATGAGGCGTAATATGCACCAATTTGATAGCCCCTCCCACTTTGACATTTATAACTTATTTCTGCCGTGATATATTGTTTATGGTAAATTATGGAGAAAACATAAATACATTTTGTGCAAATTAAAACGCCGTTCTTTTTGGCGCGTTTTACACCCTAATTCAGGCGTAACCTGCTTAATGAATGTCACCCACTGGGACTGCAAAAAAATGCGGATCACACATAAACGGTATCCTTATTTAGCAGATTCGCAAAACACATACGGTCGTGTGCATGAGGATCTATATACACACTTCAACAAGCAGGATCATACAAGATAGGATTAGATACACAGCTCAGCAGGCAGTATAGTACAAGATACAATTAGATACACAGCTCAGCAGGTAGTATCATACAAGATAGGATTAGATACACAGTTCAGCAGACAGGATCACACATGAGAATCTTTGATACAGGAACAGAAGACCGTATCGCAGATGATAGATTTAGATATAGAGACACAGCAGACAGTATCTGACATGATAAGCTTAGATACACCCCAGACAGTATCATACAAGATGGGATTAGATACACACCACACCAGACAGAATAGTACAAGATGGGATTAGATACACAGCTCAGCAGGCAGTATCGCGCACAGCAGGCTGTATTGTACGTGATAGGATTAGATACACATGTGATTTGATGTGCTTGCTGATTCATGCGGTTTATCACACTCTGGAGATGGTGAGGGAAAAGCCTGTGGACTGTCAGTGATATGATTTAGACACTAAGTGAGAAATAAACTAGCAGGATTCATGTATGGGTGTAGTAGCATGGCCACATGTAGTGGGAGTAGCTCCTGCTGACTGAACACTGGGGGCGGGGCCAGCATGTGACTCATCACTCTGCAGCGCTCCCAGGCTTTATCAATAAAGTTACCTATTCAACAAAACAGGAAACTAGGAAAGTAAACAGATCTGACTGGATAGTCTGATGCCCAGACAGGGGGAAAGAAAACACAGCCATGAAAAACAGTTACTGGAGGCATATGTATGCATGGTGAGGTGTGTTCGGAGCACATAAAGGAACCCATAGTGTAGCAAGGATATTTGCTTGCCATTTAGTATGCAGTATAAATTTCCTGATTATAGTATGGTGCTTAACAAGTCGATCAACAAACATTACAAAGCTGGTGTGACTTCCATTTACTTACCGGTACCTAACAGCACCATCCCGTGAACTTGTACTTAGTATCATTTTATAGCCTAGTCTTGGTTTGCTGATGAAATGTCAATATTCTCGGCAGGCAAAGCAGAGAGCAGTAAAGAAAAAGCTGGAGAAATCGAGAAGGCAGACAATGGAGTAAGGTAATTACTTAATGAAGTCTGTGGTTGTGTTTCATCTTGTATGGTTTAGTATTATCAGGTAATATAACCTTGTCTTGAAACGTGCAGGAAGAAAATGGCTTCCGAGGCAGATATGGAAACTGCAGAGGGAGATGTAGATGCTGGGAAGCTCACAGAGGCGGATGTTGCTCTCACTGGCAGGGTAAAGTATGGATTTGGATATAAAACTAAAAATTATGCTTACATTAAAGGGTTTTTCTGACTTGTATGAACCCTGCCAGTGCCCCTAAATAATAAAAGAACATGTAATCACCACTTGATCCCCTGCCATATGAAGTGCTGCTGCTCCAATCCTCACCTCCTTCCTGTATTTCCAGGCTAATATGGCATGTAAGCACTGCAGTCAATCACTGGCCTCTGCAGTATACATTATGAGACCATTGAGGCCAGTAATTGGCTGCAGCGGTCACGTGCTGTATACAGCACAGACTAGAGGTAAAGAATGGAGAGGAAGCGCTACCAACAGTGGAGGATTAAGTGATGAGTATTTGTTGTTTTATTATTTTAGCACCTTTAAGAACACAGGGGGGAAGTTTCAGTCAAGCAACCCCATTAAATAATTTGCTTTTTCACTTCAATGATTTGGTTAGGTTCTTATTTGAGTTGTTTGTGATAATGAAATAAGCTTAAAAACGACAGTTTTGTGACTTCTTTTTATAATTGTAGTCAAGACGTACAACCCGGTAGAAGTGCTGAGATACTCACTGGGCACATGAACTGATCATAAACGTGCAAATGAGAAAAAGTGACACTCTTTTTCATTAAAACAAATTTTCATCTAAAAAACATAAAAATAGTTATACAGTATATCTTATTTAGTAAATTAGAAGTTAGGTTAGGTTCCCATCTGGGATGGAGGGTGCTCGTTGGTGCCCATCATGTGACAGATCTGGCATTTTCTGATAAACTGATCATTATTCGTCATCATGTTTCTAATTTACCTATCTAGAGAATTAGAAGGACATCAGAACATCCTGGGTTGAAGATGGACGAGGTTTAATAGTATGGCTTATATTGTAGCTAATATTTCATGGTTCAGTGAGGAACGAGGGAGGTCAAGTGACTATATTGAGATATAAAAGCTGTACATAAAGTGCTGGTTGCTACTGCAAGTTATCCAGCTGTGAGCGCAAAGTATCCCCTAGTACAGGGATGGCCAACCTGCAGCTCTCCAGCTGTTTCTCCCAGCATGCTCAACTCCCAGACTGCCTACATCAATCAGCCTACAGCAGGGTATTGTGGGAATTGTAGTTTTACAACAGCTGGAGAGCCGCAGGTTGGCCATGCCTGCCCTAGTATAACTGGGAAAGGAAAAGTGCAGACAAGATGGAGGGAGCAGCAGTGGGATTGTCCACCATCTCTTGGGTGATCACCCACTAATGTTCTGTACATGAGAATTGATATTATAAGGTCAGATAATTACCATCATGTCTAAAAAGTGTATCAGAAGTATAGACTGCCTAATCTTCATTTTGCTTGTTATAATCCAATTCTTACCATTTGGCCGGGCCAATATATATAACTAGGTATACATCATTAACTCGTAAACTCTACGTATTCACATCAGTTTTCCATGGTTGATGTATGCTTGCCCCTCATGTGTTCTCAGGTCAAATTATCGGTGTATTTGGAGTACTGCAGGATCATGGGGAAGTGGTATCTGCTGATGTGTGCTGTATTCTTCATCCTCCAACAATTGTCTGCTTTGGGACATAATTACTGGATCGGTTTATGGGCCGACGACCCCATTGTTAATGGCACACAACAGAATACCAGCATGCGGTTAACAGTATACAGCATTTTAGGTGTTGTGCAAGGTAACGTATCTGACAGTCTTCATTTGTTCCTGCTAATGACTCAGAAAAGTGCTGCAGTCCCTTCATTCTGTGATTGGTGGGGTTCTCAGCATCCAGACTGATGATCGTGAATAGTTTGGTATGAAATCCAGTCTTATTCACAGGGTCTTTTCATTTTGACGCTTTGTTTGGTGACGTCCTTTACTGTAGAGCTGCCTTATCTTTCTCTGTTATTGCCTATGACTTATAGGGGCATTGTGTCACCAGTGATGTTCTTTCCCGGACCAGCAAAGCATTAGTGTCTGTGGAGTATCAAAAAGTTAAAGGAAATCTGTTACCTAAAAAATCTGTATCAAAGTAAGCATACTGCCATGTAGGGTATGTAACATGAAACCTAACCATGCAATTTTTGTGAAAATCCAGCTCTCAAAACAGATAAAGCTTTTGGGGCACCATGGTCAGGGCTGCTCTGTTTGGTGCACCTGGCTTCACACTTGTCGTCGCTGCCAGCTCTGAAGTCTCAGGGTATGTCAGTCAGGAGGCGGAGGTACTGGGCAGCGCTATTGGCGGGCTGAACAGAGCACCAAACAGAGAGGCCCTGCCCATGGCGCACTGAAAATCTTGTTTGCATAAAGATAAAAATAAACATTTCTCAGGATTAGTGGACCAAATTTTCACAAGGAAGGTATGATTATGTTTTGGGGGACCTACCCTACCTGGTTGTATACTTACTTTCAAACATATCTTGGAAGTGACAGGTCCCCTTGAACGTTTGACTAATTGACGCTGCAGAACCACAATTTTGCTTCGAATTGTTGATTTATTTGTTGACTAATTTCCCAATTTTATTGTTTCCTCTCAGTTGTATGTATTTTTATCGCATCTGCCACCATTATTGTTGGAGGTGTGTCAGTGTCCCGCCAGCTCCACTCTCAACTCCTGTACAGCATCCTGAGGAGCCCGCTGAGCTTTTTTGAACGAACGCCCAGTGGAAACCTGACCAATCGTTTTGCCAAAGAGATGGATACTATAGACAATACCATTCCTCAGATGTTAATGATGTTTATAATGATGACCTTGACTATATTAGAGATACTACTCGTTATCGCAATCGCTACACCTCTTGCTGCTGTGGCCTTCGTACCATTGGGATTACTCTACTTCTTCTTACAGGTAAGGAACAGTTGTATGGTCTGCAGTTTCTTTTTAGTTATAAAATTAAGAGGTTTTTAGAGTTATTTTTGAGAAAATGATCTTTGTGGGGATTTTACATTGAACAGCTTAGACGTCTCTTCTGAAAACTAAAAAAATTGAATCCCTTTAATCTTTCCTCAAACCTAAAGGTCCACCAACAGATTAGTATATTGCCACCTAACCCGAGAATGTTTGGCTGGCAATCTAATGTGTAGGAGGAGCTCCTGAGAGAATAGTTGGGTGAAATGAACTTTTTCGCCTGCTACTTTTACTCTCCCAGGAGAATGGCTGCCCCCAGAATTGTTTGGCGGCCGCTCTCTCCTCTCCCCACGTGCACAGGTTTGTCCAAACAGGGGGTTTGGTGTGTCTGATCCCCGACGATCAGATATTGCTAGCCGACAGTTATCTCTCCCAACTCCCCCATGGATATTCATTTTCTATTTGGCAGAATGTCTATGTATTGTCAATGGATAGAGAGGAGAAAGCCGCTGCCAGGTACTTTTGGAGGCAGATGGGGAAAAAAATATTTCACACAGTCCTTTTTCCTGCTGAACAGATATTGATGGCCTGTGTGGATAGGTGTGGATATTTTGGTATTGGTTTCTTTGGACCCCCCCCCCCCCCCCATTTAATTTGGTAGCCAATTTGATTATCCTTTTTAAAGATTTTAATTATCATTTTGTAATTTCCAAAGGCTAAAGCTGACTTCTCGGTTTTATGTTTTGAAACTCCCTATTTTGTAACTTTTTGCCCTTTTAACAGTAGCTGTAAGCCTTGGAAGGGGGTTTTATATTTGTCACTTTTATACTTGTAACCCTTTAAGTAGGGGTGAGCAAATCGAGCTTTGGATCCAAGATTCGAAGTCGATTCGTTCCTCAACTTTGTTTTAATGCTGTACCGAGATCTGACTCCTCCTGCGCGGAGGCAAAACTTGTTAACCCCAATCCAAAGCCGACTTCAAATTGCTGTTTTAAAATGTTTTTAAAGTTGTAGAATCGAAGGCCAAACTTCTTTACCGAAGTCTTGCCCAACTATGGACTTAACGAATTTTGCCTTTGCGTAGCACATACATTTTAATGGTGTACAGAGACAGGCACAGCATTAAAACGAAGTTGGGGAACGGGTCGACTAAGGATCTTGGATCCGAAGCTCGATTCGCTCACCCCTACCAATAAGAATACATTTTGCTGTATAATTACTTTTTCAGCAATTTAGGACAAAATAGATTTAAAGCTCTCCCATTTATCATGTATTATTATGTGGCAATCGCTGCTCCCAGTCTAGGTCCAGAAGTGCTGCACTCAACCTGGCGAAATTGTTTGTGAAAATGAAGTTCTCATACACCAAAAGCGATTTATTTTTTCACTATGGTTCCAGAGTTTGTTCTAAATCTGAATAGCAGTAGATGTAAAATGATTTATACGTTATTTCTACACCATTCACGGTCTTTGGTAAGCTGGGTGTCAATAACTAAGGGCACAATAGACTTTGTGCAAGATGACAAATCTAGAGCTTACATTTTCAGGTCATTTTTTTTTTTAACTTAAGGTTTTGTTTGAAATTTTATTTTAAAAAAAATGTTATTGCAAAATACCCTTTGCTCATCTTCTTTCCAGAGATTTTATGTCGCCAGTTCCCGGCAGCTGAAACGCCTGGACGCAGTCAGTAAATCGCCTCTGTACACTCACTTTAATGAAACGCTGCAAGGAGTAAATGTCATACGAGCTTTCAGAGAACAGGATCGGTTTATTCAAGACGGCAATCTCCGTCTGAACACCAACCATTGCTTCTATTTCTCCAGCTTTGTTGCCAACAGGTAGAGAAGTATGAAAGAAGATTCTGGTTACAAATGCAGGAAAATATGGGCAGACAGCGTCTTCCTTCACACAATTTGGGGGAGAAGACATAGCGAGAACATTACAAGGCTTGATTTTAGTCATATATTTTTAGGGAACCATTTAATTTTAAGGTTAAGCTGAACTAATCTTTTCTAACTTAACTTTATAGTGTAGCCCATTTTATGTTAAAAATGGATGAAGACTGTGTTCATCTCACTGTCGGAGGCTCCGTTAGACGCCTGTGTAGTAGATTCTATTAAAAATGTTGGGCAAAATATTGCACCATGCTGTGCTATTTTGTCCAGTAAGATCACAAGTTTTCTAAATGAAACCCAATGGATCCTGTTACTGTCCTTGGATTCCATTCCGTCAAGTGTTGTTTATTACCATCATTTGACATCTCTGGAGCTTCTGTTATTTTCGTTGAAATGTTAACTTTAAAATGGTAACTTTGAGGCTCTGGTGTGAACCCAGACGTACCTATATTTATTTTACATAGTTATTCAGGCAAATAAAGGTAAGCAACTTTACTCAACTTTGCTACTGTGATAGTAATTCCTTAGGCCTCTTTCACACGGGCAAGATTTCTGCGCAGGTGCAATGCGTGAGGTGAATGTGTTGCACCCGCACTAAATCTGGACCCATTCATTTCTATGGGGCTGTGCACATGAGCGGTGATTTTCACACATCACTTGTGCGTTGCGTGAAAATTGCAGCATGCTTTATTTTGTGCGTTTTTCACGCAAGCAAGTGCGGCTGCGGTGCGATTTTCACGCACGGTTGCTAGGAGACGATTGGGATGGGGACCCTATCTTTTTATTATTTTCCCTTATAACATGGTTATAAGGGAAAATAATAGCATTATTAATACAGAATGCATGGTACAATAGGGCTGGAGGGGTTACATTTTTTTTTTTTTAACTCACCTTAATCCACTTGTTTGTGCAGCCCGGCTTCTCTACTGTCTTCTTTCTTCAGGACCTGGGTAAAGGACCTGTGGTGAAGTCACTGCGCTCATCACATGGTCCATCACATGATTTTTTACCATGGTGATGGATCATGTGACGGACCATGTGATGAGCGCAGTGACGTCATCACAGGTCCTTTACCCAGGTCCTGAAGAAAGAAGACAGAAGAGATGCCGGCTGCGCTATCAAGTGAATTAAGGTGAGTTTAATTATTTATTTTTTTTTTTTAACCCCTTCAGCCCTATTGTACTATGCATTCTGTATTAAGAATGCTATTATTTTCCCTTATAACCATGTTATAAGGGAAAATAATAATGATCTGGTCTCCATCCTGATCGTCTACTAGCAACCGTGCGTGAAAATCGCACTTGCTTGCGGATGCTTGCGATTTTCATGCAGTCCCATTCACTTCTATAGGGCCTGCGTTGCGTGAAAAACGCACAAAATAGAGCATGCTGCGATTTTCACGCAACGCACAAGTGATGCGTGAAAATCACCTCTAATGTGCACAGCCCCATAGAAATGAATGGGTCAGGATTCAGTGCAGGTGCAATGCGTTCAACTCACGCATTGCACCCGCGCGGAAAACTCGCCCGTGTGAAAGGGGCCTTAGAGTTTTTTGGGTTTGCACTTTGCATTGTTCTGACATTAAGTCATCTAATTCCACAGCTCAGCCTGATTTGGTAATCTGAGTTTTGTAAGAATAAACCACCTTATTACTACAGTAAGCTGTGGGGATTGTTGGACTGATAATGGATGCCTTGCATTGCCCCCTTCAATAACGTATCCTGATGGTTCGTTTTACATTACCCAATGTCTTGTCTTTCAGGTGGCTGAGTGTGCGCTGTGATCTCCTCAGTAACTTCATAGTCTTCACAGTTGCTATTGTGGGTGTACTATTCAGGGAAAGCATTTCTCCTGGACTAGTTGGTCTTGCTATAGTGAATTCTCTTCGGGTAAGTATAAGGTGCATATGAAATCATTGCAGCCTCTACCAAATTAGATCCTGCTTACTTAAAAGGGTTGTCTCACTTTAGCAAATGACACTTATGTAGAGAAAGTTAATACAAAGCACTTACTAATGTATTGTGATTGTCCATACTGCCTCCTTTGCTGGTTTGGTTCGTTTTGCCATCACATTTGTATTCTGCTCATTTAGAGGGGTTATGGCCACCACTGCAGCGCAGATACGAGGTGTCTGGGATGGGAGCTGCTACACATATGTGCTTATATGTGCTCCCACAGCCCCGGCCACCAGAGAGTAGTGTGTGAGCACGACCACTGCTGCTGGATTGTAGGGTGGTCATAACCCCTTGATATGAGCAGCGTATAATGTGATAGAATAATGCATCAAGCCAGCAAAGGAGGCAATATGGACAATAACAGTACATTTGTAAATGCCTTGTATTAACTTTCTCTACATTAGTGGTCCCCAACCAGTGGCTCACGGATCCCTGCTCTCCATGAGAGTCCTGAGTTATGACCATATGTGCTGTCAGTTGACATTGTTGCAGAACTATCCTAGATTGACTGCCAAACAGTGCCAATTTGGATGGTACAAATACTAGTGTGACATTTCACATCAGCAGATGTTTGCAATTTCATGTTTTCTGTTTCTCCACATTCCGAATTTCTCTCCTCTGTGTTTAAATTAGCTTTTGCGCAGGACCATCACTGAAAGTTGATGGACCTCTTGTTCTACATGATAAATGATATTTGCTGAAGTGAGACAACCCCTTTTTGCTGAACCATTTGCTTATTTCTTGATAATCTCACAAGCAACACATCTTGTAAGTAATAAATAAAATTGCAAAAAAAAATATATATATATATATATATATACAGTACAGACCAAAAGTTTGGACACACCTTCTCATTCAAAGAGTTTTCTTTATTTTCATGACTATGAAAATTATAGATTCACACTGAAGGCTTCAAAACTATGAATTAACACATGTGGAATTATATACATAACAAAAACGTGTGAAACAACTGAAAATATGTCATATTCTAGGTTCTTCAAAGTAGCCACCTTTTGCTTTGATTACTGCTTTGCACACTCTTGGCATTCTCTTGATGAGCTTCAAGAGGTAGTCACCTGAAATGGTTTTCACTTCACAGGTGTGCCCTGTCAGGTTTAATAAGTGGGATTTCTTGCCTTATAAATGGGGTTGGGACCATCAGTTGCGTTGTGGAGAAGTCAGGTGGATACACAGCTGATAGTCCTACTGAATAGACTGTTAGAATTTGTATTATGGCAAGAAAAAAGCAGCTAAGTAAAGAAAAACGAGTGGCCATCATTACTTTAAAAAATGAAGGTCAGTCAGTCCGAAAAATTGTGAAAACTTTGAAAGTGTCCCCAAGTGCAGTCACAAAAACCATCAAGCGCTACAAAGAAACTGGCTCACATGCGGACCGCCCCAGGAAAGGAAGACCAAGAGTCACCTCTGCTGCGGAGGATAAGTTCATCCGAGTCACCAGCCTCAGAAATCGCAGGTTAACAGCAGCTCAGATTAGAGACCAGGTCAATGCCACACAGAGTTCTAGCAGCAGACACATCTCTAGAACAACTGTTAAGAGGAGACTGTGTGAATCAGGCCTTCATGGTAGAATATCTGCTAGGAAACCACTGCTAAGGACAGGCAACAAGCAGAAGAGACTTGTTTGGGCTAAAGAACACAAGGAATGGACATTAGACCAGTGGAAATCTGTGCTTTGGTCTGATGAGTCCAAATTTGAGATCTTTGGTTCCAACCACCGTGACTTTGTGCGACGCAGAAAAGGTGAACGGATGGACTCTACATGCCTGGTTCCCACCGTGAAGCATGGAGGAGGAGGTGTGATGGTGTGGGGGTGCTTTGTTGGTGACACTGTTGGGGACTTATTCTAAATTGAAGGCATACTGAACCAGCATGGCTACCACAGCATATCTACAATTTTTATAGTCCTGCCAGGTTGTTCTGAGTCTGTTCCTTGGAAAGTTTGATGCCAGCCAATATGGCTGCTGTCCCATAGTACTGACCTTACCACTCCTAGTCTGTTACTTCCCGGGTCCCCTGCAAGACTTTACCTCCTGGTCTCTCTTGACATGATAATGTGACCACTTAGTCGTAACATTTCCTTTGTTAAGAGGGACCAGGAAGTAGAGGCGGGCAGCGAATCCAAGAACGGTTGGAATGGGAGTGGTGCGAGATTGTGAGATTTACTTTTTTAAGCCACTTTGCCCCTTTCTTGAAAGCATTCTCCTGGCTAGATAGCCCCTTTAATAATGTTAAGAGAGATAAATTCTGTTTTTTTTAGTTGACAGGTGTTTTAAAAGAGGCGGTGCACACCGTTACTGACATGGAAACAAACTCTGTTTCTGTGGAGAGAGTGAAGGAGTATTGTGATGTCGAGCCTGAGGTAAGTACCTCTATGTTTGAGGGACATCTAACATATGTTATATTTTATAGTGGCTTAGCGATAATTACCTGAACTAATTAGAGCTCTTTTCTAGTTATATTTTTAAAGTTATGCTCCAGGTACAAAATGGGAAAACCACCTTTTGCTTTGTGTTGAAGAACTGTACCCATCTCTGTTATAGTTAACTATTATAGATGTGGCATCATCTTGCAGGCCAGTCATTTTTTAACGTTTGTAGGCTCATATACATCCGAGAGCTGATTTTTCAGAAATTTTGCCAGAGGTTTAAAGGGGTTATCCCATATCACCACTTCCACAGCTAGATGGGACTGTGTGCTGGACCCAGGTGACCGGGCTTAAGGCAACAGTTGAGTAGGCCAGCATCGGCTCTGAGAGTTATGGAAGCAGCGTACCTTGTTCTGCTGTGTTGTTGTAGCTCCCATTCACTGCAATGAGAGTTACGTAAATATCGCAGTTTCCATACGCTCAGCCACCTAGGATTTCTACGATGAAATGAGACAACCCCTTTAACATTAAAATGTCCTTATCTTTGCATTTTTTGGTATACCCAAGTTTAACTGTTGAATGCACTCCTTGGGCTTTTGTTTTTTATAAACGGGAGCTGTATTAAAGAGGTTTTCTAGAACTTTGATATTAAAGTCCTCTCCTCAGGCCTGATCATAAATATCAGAACGCTAGCATAGGGGTCCTACACCTGGCACCATTGCTACCGATTAACTAATCGAAGAAGCCAAGGTGCTTACAGGCACAACACAATACATTGCTACTCAATCACATGCAGGTGAAAGGATCTCTGTATTTGATGGAAATCTGTTAGCTAAGTTGACCCCCTCAAAACTTCTGACAATGCTGTAGAGGTGACAGGGAAAGCAATTTCAGCATACCTTTTGTTGGCGGTCTAGCAGGTCGCAGGGCATGAAATCCAAAATGTAACACCTAGGTGGCAATGGTGCCAGGTGTAGGACCATGTAATCACAAGTGTCTCTTCGTTTTCAGTGTCCTAGGCTCTCTGCACTGAACACTTTTATGTTCTCCCTGCTCTCAGTGACAGCTCTAGAATTCTACTGATTGGACGCTAGATCTGTCAGTCATAAGTATGGATGAGGGGCTGGTGAGTGTTCATTGTCCGAGATGCTGCACTTGAGAACTCCCCTGGTACACATGCTATTGCAGTGCCAGGGGAATGAAAACTTAAATTCCTTGTTTGGTTGCTATGGGCAACCAAACCAGTTTTCCTTGAAACCAGTTTCGATAAATCTTCCCCTATATCGCTAATGTTCCGTTTTTCCTGAGCTGGTGTAGTTCACAAGGAGACAGTAACTCTCGCTCACTCAGGATCACCATATTGGACAGCATAGAGAAATACTGAACAGTATAAATGTAAATAAAGCATTTGTGTTGAGATATAACACTATTAGCGGCTGAATCTTGCCTGTCTTGTGTCTGACTCACTCCTACTGCTCACTGTTCCTCCTCCTGCCCTTCTCCATGGGATAGGATGATATAAGTGGCATGCAAATCTTTGGGCACCCCTGGTCAAAATTACTGTTGCTGTGAACAGATAAACAAGTTGAAGATTAAATGATATCCAAAAGACACAAAGTTATAGATGACACATTCTTTTGTATTTTAAGTAAAAAATGTATTTTCTAAATAATAAAAAAGGTCCTGAAGCAAAACCTGCGTGGTTGGTACCTAGTAGCATCCCCTTTGGCAAGCATCACAGCTTGTAATCACTTTTTGTAGCCAGCCAAGATTTTTTCAATGCTTGTTTGAGGGATTTTAATACATTCTTCCTTGAAAAAGTCTTCCAGTTTGGTGAGATTCCTTGGCTGTTTTGCATGTACTTTTTTGAGGTCTATCCACAGATTTTCAGTGATCAGATCAGGGGACTGTGAGGGCCATGACAAAACCTTCAGCTTGCACTTTTTGAGGTAGTCTGTTGTGGATTTTGAGGTGTGTTTAGGATCATTATCCATTTGTAGATGCCATCCTCTTTTCAACTTCAGCTTTTTTACAGTTGCTGTTATGTTTGCTTCCAGAATTAGCTGGAATTCTATTTAATCCATTCTTCCCTTTAGCCGTGAAATGTTTCCAGTGCCATTGGCTACAACACTACCCCAAAGCATGTCAGATCCATCTCCATGCTTAATGGTTGGAGAGGTGTTAATTTCATGAACCTCTGTGCCCTTTTTTCTCCAAACATTCATTTGCTCATTGTGGCCAAAGAGTTATATTTTAACCTCATCAGTCCACAGGACTTGTTTCCAAAATGCATCAGCTTGTTGAGATGTTCTTTTGCAAATTTCTGATGCTGTATTTTGTGGTGACGATTAAGGAGAGGTTTTCTACTAATGACTCTTCCATGACAGCCACATTTGTGCAGCTGTCACTGAACAGCAGAACAATGTACCACAACTCCAGAGTCTGCTGATCTTCCTGAAGGTCTTTTGCATTCAAGCGGGGGTTCTGATTTGCCTTTCTAGCAATCCTACGAGTAGCTGTCTCTGAAATTTTTCTTGGGCTTCCAGACCTTTCTTGACCCCCACTGTTCCTGTTAATTGCCATTTCTTCATTACAATTCAAACTAACGAAATGGCAACCTGAAAGTACTTTGCCATCTTCCTGTAGCTTTCTCCTGCTTTGTGAGCCTCAACAATTTTCATTTTCAGAGTGTTAGGCAGCTGCTTAAAATAACCCATGACTGCTGTTTTTTGGGACAAGGTTAGAGGAGTCTGGGTATTTATAAAGTTTTTAAATTTGCATCACCTGACCTTTCCTAATGATGACAGGGATTAAGGCTTGCTCACAAACAGGCTATTTAAGGTCTGAGACCTTGGTCAAAGTTATCTAAGTGCTCAAATCTCCTTGGTCTCTCATACTTTTGCAAGGTACTGCTTTCCCTTTTTCACTCTACTTGCTTAACTGTTCACAGTAATTTTGACCAATAGTGCCCAAACTTTTGCTTGCCACTGTAATCTGATCCTTCAGTGAGCAGGCAGCCTGTTTAATGTATAAAGATGGATTTATCACAGATTTCATTCAGAAAGTTAGCTTAGGAGAGGGTGCTAGAACAAAACATATATATTACAGAGTTTCATATACGCACCTGTACTCTTGATTAACGCAAAGTTGTGTAAATAACTAACACCCATTTAAAGATTGCTACATGTGTTATTAGCTGTTTTAGGGGTCATAACTGCTGACAGATTCCTTTTAAAAGGAATCTATCAGAGATTTTTTATATTGATGGCCTATTCTCAGAATAGGTCATGAATATTTACTTGGTAGGGGGCTGACTCCAGTTACTAATAATGTAAGACCACATGATATTGTTTTTCATATTTAACCCACCATGTTGTTTCCTTAGGCCCCATGGACCTCAGAAGATGATTCAGCACTAGCCGAGTGGCCCCATGCTGGTAGAATAGAATTTCAGAATTATGGCCTGAGGTATAGAAAAGACTTAGAACTGGCTTTAAAGAAAGTCACTGCATCTATTCAACCTGGAGAGAAGGTTGGTGTTACATTGTATTTTTTCAGGGTATTCTTAAAGCATTGTCTGAGTGAAAAGATTAGCTTAATCATTGTAGCAGCACCCTGTAAGAAATAGGAATATAAAAGATGTCTGATATACATATATTTAAAGGGGTTGTCCCATGGCAACAACTCTTCCCCTATTACCAGGATAGGGGATAAGTGTCTGACCACCAGGGGTCTGATTCTAAGGCCCTTGCTGATCACTAGAATGGGGGCCATGTTCCCCATGTGAATGGAGTGATAGACGCACATGCTTGTCTGATGCTCCAACTCTATGGGACTGCTAGAGATAGCTGAGTGCAAGTGTCTGGCTATCTTCAGCAGTCCCCTAGAGTTGAATGGAGTGGTGGACATGCATGCTTGTCTATCATTCAATCGGGGAAATGGCCACTATTCTAGTGATCAGCATCAGCTCCACTGTTTGAGCCCCTGTTGATCAGACACTTATCTCCTATCCTGTGAATAGGAGGATAAGTTGTTGCTATGGGATAACCTCTTTAATATATAAATTCTGCCCAAATTAAGGTTGTGTCTCATGGAAACAAGAAAACAATGTCAATATGGGTGAAAAATCACCTAAGTGACTGGACATTGTGGCCAGGTGACATTACATACCTATGGTCCATACGTAGCCCCCAAGGGGAACAGGACCAAGACTCAGCAGTGGATTAGAGAAGACTCCTAAATAGTGTTGAATGAACTTCTGTTTTCAAGATTCGGGTTATCTAAGATTTCTGTTAACTTATGGCCCGTGGCAGTGGAATCCATAACGAAATTCATAGATAACCTGAACCTTTTACACAGAACTTGAAAACAGAAGTTTGCTCATCCCTACTCCTAAATCCTTTAAACGGGTTTTCTGGGTGTTTAATATTGATGACTTTTCTTCACGATAGGTCATCAATATCAGATTGGCAGTGGTCCGATACTCTGCACCCGAGGAATTACCAAGAACAGTACTGTCCATTGGATAAGGCAGTGCTTTGTATTGCAGCTCAGCCCTATTCACTTAACTAGAACTGCACTGTGCCTAGGCCATGTGAACATGATGGGACTGGCCTAGGAAGAGGCTGCAGCGCTCACTGTTCAAGCAGCCTCTTCAAACAGCTGATCGACGAGGTCATCGGGAGTTGGACCCCCGCCGATCTGATATTAATGGCCGATTCTGTAGATAGGCCATGAGTATCAAAATCTTTGACAACCCCTTTAACATTTTTCCCAGTTAAAAGTTCTTCTGCTACAAAAGCAAAAATATATACGGTTTAATTCACACCACAGTTATTGCTTCTGTTCTTTACCTGTGTATTATATGAACAGATTGGCATCGTAGGAAGAACTGGAGCTGGTAAATCATCTCTTACCTTGGGTCTGTTCAGAATTCTGGAGCCTGCAATCGGGTCAATTCACATAGATGGAACAGACATAGCAAAACTGGGCCTTCATGAGCTGAGATCTAAGATAACAATCATCCCGCAGGTAAGGTCCACTTGATTTAAATTGCATTGCTATAAAGAGTTGTTAAAAATGCTAGACAAGTTTTATATGCAGATTGTTTTATTACTTTTTTTCATTTTATTAATTTTATTTTGTTAAGACATCTGCATTAGAATATTGCATACTGTTCTGGATCTCATATATCTTTTTATTTTACTCAGGATCCAGTTTTATTTTTTGGGTCACTGAGAATGAACCTTGATCCATTTGATAATTATTCAGATGAGGAGATTTGGACTGCCCTAGAACTGGCTCACTTGAAAAGTTTTGCTTCATCCTTACCTGATGGCCTTAATCACATGTGTTCTGAAGGAGGAGAAAATCTGAGGTATAGTTTGTTAATGCAGCGTCTACAGAAATCATTGTGTACCTCCAATTGTATGCTGTGTGCTCTGTTGTGAGTGTGTACTTTTTATTCTTTTGTAATTATGTCACAGTAGTGTTTGCCTGTATGTTAGGCTGAGTTCTGTTCTTGTTATTTCACAATATGGTTTATACTTAGTCGGGTTGTGGGGGGGGGGGGCTCTAAAGAAAAGTATAGCAGCTGATGATGATAAACAGTTAGCTACCAGCTCAGATTTTTTAGAGGACTTTTTAAAATAAAACCAGCAATTGGATTGTTTTTTATGAGCAACTCTTTTACCATACTTTTTATTTGCACCAGTTTTGATTGTTTGTGCTTTGTTCTGATGATAGTTTGTGTATTTATAGGCTGAGTTCTGCATGGTGTCAGGATACTGTGTGTATTTACAGATTGCATTCTATTGTGGTGATGTCACAGTACCATGTGGCTATATTTAGCAGTGTTGCTTTGTTGTGATGTTACAATAGTTTTTATTTATAGGCTGTGTTCAATTATAGTGCACAATAGTGTGAATGTGCTTTATAAGCTTTGTATGTATTGGTTATGATGATGCCAGAGTAGTGTGTGTCTGGAGCTAAAGGCTATATTCCTATGCAGTGCTTCTTAGGGCTCATGCACACAACCTTATGTATTTTGCGGTCCGCAAAACACAAATCCTGTAAAAATTTGAATGACGTCCATGTGCATTCCGTATTTCGCGGAACAGAACAGCTGGCCCTTCATAGAACAGACATTTTTGTGGAACGGACATACAGAAACGGAATGTACACCAAGTAAATTCCGTATTTTTTATTTTTTTGGGACCTATTCAAATGAATGGTTCCTCATATGGTCAGCAAAAAAAAACCCAAAAAAAACGGAACGGACACGGAAAGAAAACACATTCGTGTGAATGAGCCCTTAAACTGTTAGACTGGTCCCACCAGTGAGATTCCAGTCATTTCTCTGTGAGACGCTCTGGGCAAGGCATTTTGACAGAAGCAATCGTACTGTATGACACGGGCTTTTCTCTAGCTGCAGCAAAAACTGCCAAGTTTTATTTTTTAGAACATTTTACTGGGTTCAAAATTGTTATATTGAGCAGAAAAATAAGAGAAAATGAATACTGTGAATTTTGCATTGGCTTCAGCCACTGGTGGTGAGACCCAGGGGTCACAATTTTCTAGCTAGTGACCACTCAGTAAAAAAGATTCAGAAACCCTAAGCTATTGTTATGTTGTCACTATAGTGTGTCCAGTATTTACTGTGCTCTACTTGGTGATGCCGGTTTTAAGTTGTAAGCTATGATAGTATGCTTGTAGGTTTAGAGCAGGGGTGGCCAACCTTACAGACACAAAGAGCCAAAAAAAAAAAGTATGACCATCAGGAGCCACAAGCTATACATTTAGACACGAGTCACCGTATTTTTTTGCCCTACAAGATGCACCAAGATTTTAACAAAGAAAAATAAGAGATAAAAAGATTTTTAATCTAATCTGAGGTCTGTCTTATTTTTCATTAGCAGATAAAAAAATAAAAAAATATATTTTTCATCAGACCTCAGATCAGACTCCTAAATCGGATCCCCAATCCTCATCTGACCTAAAATAGGATCCCCAAACCTTATCAGACCTCCAAATCAGACCCCCTATGCTCGGAACACAAATCAGACTCCCAGTGTCAGACCCTCAGTGCTCAGATCTCCCCCCCCCCCCCCAATGCTCAGATCTCCCCCCATGCTCATATCTCCCCTTTCTCAGATCTGACCCCCCCATCCTCAGACCTGACCAACCCATGCTCAAACAATACCCCCATGCTGAAATCTGAACCCATATGCTCAGATCAGACCCCCATTGCTCAGATCAGACCCCCATTTCCCTGATCAGGACACACCCCCATGCTCAGATCAGAACCTCCCATGCTTAGTTCTATAATAAAAAAAAAATCTCTTCCCTCTCCTGATCAGGCACTGGGCTCCTGCTCGGGCACCTGCTACTCTGCAGGTCTGACACACTCTCCACTGTGACCTGATGAGCCCAACGTCAGGTCATAGTGCGTGTCTCCATGTACTACGTTCTCACACTGTGTGCATCAGGATGTAGTGGAGAGTGAGCTAGAGCTGCAAAGCAGCAACAGTGCCCGATCAGGAAAAGAGATCTGAGCCTGGGGTGGAGAGTGAGCCGCCTGACTGCTTCCCGGATCCACAGCTAGAGCCGCACTTGATGAAGCAAAGAGCCGCATGCGGCTCAAGAGCCACAGGTTGGCCACCCCTGGTTTAGAGGCTGCATTTTATTATGGCGATGTCACAGTAATTTGTTTCTGTATTTATAGGCCGTGTTCTATTGTAATTGTGTAATGGTAGTGTGTGTCTATATACAGGCTGTATTTATTGCAATTATGCCATTAGTGGGTGTTTATTTATAGGCTGGGTTCTATAGGGCTTATGTCAGTTATTTGTGTTTAATTAGTATTTCAACCCATCTGATCCTGTTTTGCCATCTGTGCTTGGCAGCTGGTTATTGTACTCTCACTATTGACTGGGATTGGTATTTATGGTAGAGAAGGAGGTGATAGCTTTCAAAGAACGGTCATCTCAAATGATTTTAAGTAGGTAGTACATACTATATCACTAACATATAAATTGTAATAAAAAGGAGTAAAGATCTCCATCTGTTACCTTATAAAACTGTTAGATCTTTCTTTACTGAAGTTGGTAGAGGTCAGTGCATATGAACGTTTCACAATTTTTTTTTTTTTTTATCATTCAGAAAGGTTACACTTTAATTTTGCTTATGTACGTATCCTCTAGTGTTGGTCAGCGTCAGCTGGTGTGTCTGGCAAGAGCCGTTCTGCGGAAGACCAAAATCCTGGTGCTAGATGAAGCCACTGCCGCCGTGGACCTGGAGACTGATGACCTTATACAGTCCACCATTAGAAAAGAATTTGAGGATTGTACAGTAATAACTATCGCACACCGACTCAATACAATTATGGATTATACACGGTAAGCCCTAGTCCTTTTCCAATATGCCGTTAAACCTTTGTTTAATATTAGGGCATTGGCACCCTCGTATTTTCCTAGGCTACTATGTCTACTACTAGAAAGCATTGTAAATGGCAAGTAATGGTTAGCGTTAAAAAAGCCAACTGGATGGTGCACGCTGCCTGACACACATTTTGCAGCTAAAATTAAGGTATTGCTTTTTTGGCACCTTTTCGACTCCGTAAAAATTTTTAAGGTTAAAAAGAAAACAGATGCTTAAGCTCAGTTGCTGGCACCAGAATAAAGGTTTGTTAACACATTGGGGGGAATTTATCAAGACTGGTGTTTCATATGGAAGTAAACGGGAATAGAACACAGCGGCACTGCAAGCGACAGGCCGGAGCTCCGGTCCTTAGTGCTGGCTAAAGTAACAGCAATGTAGCTAATCTGCTTCATATGTGGTGCTCAGCATAGAGACAGGAGGCGGTATCAATTGTAACAATGTAGCGAAGGTAAAAGAAGTATGCGGCACTCACCGAGGCATATGAATCTGTATCTTTTTATTCAGTCCTCAACATTGGACGAACAGGTGGGGTTTCATATGGAAGTCATGATCCCCTTTGGGCTGTAATGAAATGAGACAAATTACTTAAAGGACATCTGTCAGCAGATTTGTACCTATGACACTGGCTGACCTGTTACATGTGCGCTTGGCAGCTGAAGGCATATGTGTTGGTCCCATGTTTATATGTGCCCGCATTGCTGAGAAAAATGATGTTTTAATATATGCAAATGAGCCTTTAAGAGCAATGGGGGCGTTACCATTACACCTAGAGGCTCTGCTCCGTCTGCAACAGCTGCGCCCTCTGCAGTTTGACAGGGTCAAGCAGTATAAACGTGGTCACATTTCCCTGGTCCTGTCAAAGTACAGAGGGTGCAGCAGTTGCTGGGAGAGCTGAGCTTCTAGGTGTAAAGGCAATGCCCCCGTTGCTTCATTTTTCTCAGTAATGCTTGCTATATGAACATGGGACCAACACAGACGCCTTCTGCTGTCAAGCGCACATGTAACAGGTCAGCCAGTGTCATAGGTACAAATCTGCTGACAGATGCCCTTTAAGAGGCACAGCACCTCTTAATTAATTTGGCAAATCTTCTGGTTGTCCGTGAGGCAGAAACTGACATCTACACCAGCAATTGACTTTCTCCATTTAAAATAAATAAAACCCGTTTGTTCAGGACATCATTGCATTGCTGGAAGATTCCATTTGATCCATTTTCAAAAATATTCAAAAAAAAAGAAGAAAAACCCACAAAACACAAACCTCTGAGAGGGAAAAATGTTGTAACATTCTTAAATGTCTGAGCAGATTCCAGGGTTTCATCACACAGGATTACTCTTGCGTGCATGGAGGCAGCTGGACATCACAATTCATTAAAGGCCTTTTTAATGGGTGAGGGCCGGATAACATGCGTTTAGGGAAAATCGTTGCTTTCTTCAGTTTTTTTTCACACGAGTGCAATGCGTTTTGCACGCGCGTAATAAGAAACGTAATGTTTGGTACCCAGACCCGAACCCGGACTTCTTCACTAAAGTTCGGGTTTGGGTTCGGTGTTCTGTAGATTTTATTATTTTCCATTATAACATGGTTATAATGGAAAATAATAGCATTCTTTAATACAGAATGCAAAGTCAAATGTCAATTGAGGGTAAAAAATAATAATAAAAACATTACTCACCCCATCCACTTGATCGCGCAGCCGGGATCCTCTTGTTTATTCTTCCTAAAGGAACTTTGATGATATAATTGCGCTCACCCTGTGGACCTTCTATCTTCATTCAGCAGGTCCTGCGCTGACATCACCGCGCTCACCACATGGTGAGTGCAGTGACGTCAGCGAAGGTCCTTTTGCAGGTCCCCGACCCGCTCATCCCTTGTCTCCTTAGCAACCATCCGTGAAAATCAAATCGCATCCGCACTTGCTTGTGGATACTATGCGATTTTCTATTCATTTCTATGGGGCCTGCGTTGCGTGAAAAACGCTGAATATAGAACATGCTGCGATTTTCACGCAACGCACAAGTGATGCGTGAAAAACATTGCTCATGTACACAGCCCCATTGAAATGAATGGGTCAGGGTCCAGTGCGGGTGCAATGAGTTCACCTCACGCATTGCACCCACGCGGAATACTCGCCCGTGTGAAAGGGGCCTAACTTTGTTCAGTTCAATGCTTATTGTAACTATGAAATGCAGCCTTGAACTTGTATTCACTTGCAGAAATTCTGATGTTTCAAACTGTAACTTACATATTGTACTACGATGCAGCAAATTTTAACTTGACATTTTTAGTGGGATGTGTTGTGTCAGTGCAAATTTTGCTGCATCTATAATTGTGACAAACAGCAGTGTTCTTTAAAGGGGTGTTCCAGAGGAATACATTTATTTTTTTCAAATAAAGCAGAAAGGGTTAAAAAAAATTGAAGCATTACCCTCTCTGATCCCCCGCCACCGCCATTCTGACACTGACCAGTCCCCACTGCTTTCCACTTCCTGGTCCAAAATCAGCACAAAGGAAAAGACAGGAGATACCCATTCAGGCTGAGGCACCAATACGGCCAGTGATTGGCTGAGTGGGTATCTTCTGCGTGTTGAGTCAGAGACCCAAGGCGACCTGTGAGCATCAGAAAGTCAGCATTATGGTATGGAAATTATCTTTCTTTCATTTTTAACTAATTTGGCCACTTATTAAAAAAATTTACCCAGCTTGAACACCCCATTTAAAATATTTGATTTTTAATATGTATTATTTTATGTTGGTTTTTTTTTTCTCCCTCTACAGGATAGTTGTCTTTGACAAAGGTGAAATTGCAGAATTTGACACTCCATCAACATTACTGGACAACAAGGGACAATTTTATTCCATGGCCAAAGATGCAAATATCATTTAACTGTCAGCAAAGAACATGCAGAAAGCAGTGCAATGTCTCCTATATCCACTAGAGGGTGCTGTAGGATGAGCCTAGAAATGGAATGTACCAAGTCTCAGTGCCTTAGTATCACAGATGTGAAGGATTTATTACAGTGCATGAAGGAAAGCATGTTGCACAAGGAAAACACTCATGTATACAATTGCATCTCAATAAATTAGAATATCATCAAAAAGTTATTTTATTTCAGAAATTCAATTCAAAAAGTGAAACTTATTTTATAGATTTCTTTTAATGTTGATGATTAAGGCTCACAGCTAATGAAAATCTAAAAGTCAGTATCTCAGAAAATTTGAATATTGTGAAAAAGTTCAGTATTGTAGACTCATGGGCCCTGATTTATCATACCTTCACTCCAGAATTCTGGTATCAAAAAGTCGCAAAATGGGGGTTTTGCAACTTTTTTTGCAGAATCTAAGTGCTTGTGCAAAAATGTGCGACTTTTTGCACTCACTTGCGCAAAATGTTGTGACTTTTTGAATTTTTACATCTCTCACTCACAGTTTTGCAATATGGGTGGAAAAGTGGGTGAAGTTAGCTAGGTTAATGAGTTTCACTCCAGATTCGCAATCTCACTCCAGGAGGAGGGCGGAGTAGGAAAACTGGAGGAGCCTCTCTAGACAGAAGTGCTAGGTTTAAGGACAAGCCAAATTTATCGAACATCCTGTGACATTAGATGTGGCACAAAGTACTCCAACACCAACTCAAGTAAAACGAACTTCAAATATTCTCCTCATGATAAATTCCCCCCATGGTGTAACTCTCTAATCCGCTTATCAACACAAAACACCTTCAAAGGCTTCTTAAGCCTTTAAATAGTCCCTCAGTCTGGTTCAGAGGGTACACAATCATGGGGAAGACTGCTGACTTGACAGTTGTCCAGAAGACAGTCATTGGAGTCGGTTCTTCAAGAGTCACCAAACACCGGCATATCCAGGGCATGGGCTACAACTGTCCCATTCCTTGTGTCAAACCACTTATGACCCAGAGACAAAGTCAGCTGTGTCTTACCAAGGCTAAGGAGAAAAAGGATTTAACTGTTGTTCAGTGCTCCAAAGTCCTGTTTCAAGATAGTAGTAGAGTCTGAAGGAAGAATTGATAGGCACACAATCCACGAGGTCCTGTGTGAAGTTTCCAGTCATTGATGGTTTGGGGAGCCATGTCATCTGCTGGTGTTGGTCCACTGTGTTACATCAAGTCCAAAGTCAGCGCAGCTGTCTACCAGGAAATATTAGAGCTCTTCATGGTTCATTTACCTGCAGGGCTTGGCACCCGCCAACACTGTCAAACGTACCAATACCTGGTTTAGTAACCACAGCATCACTGCGCTACAATGCCACGCTGCATTGATGCAGTCATTAATTCAAAAGGGGTCCCAACCAAGTATTAAGTGCATATACAGTACATGCTTTATGTTCTTATATATTATTAACATTTTCTGAGATATTGACTTGGGTTTTTATTAGCTGTGCGCCATAATCATCAGCATTAAAGGAAATAAAGGCTTGAAATACATCAATCTGCATATAATTACCTCTTTTAAAGGGATATTCCCAATAAGAATATTTTTCACCACTCTCTGGCTAACAGAAGGAACGTCGAGATGCCCTAATGGCGCATTAAGGAAATAACTGTATGTGTTTTACCTGATTTTAAATGTGTGTGCCTTTAAATTATCTGCTGATGTTAAGCTGCAGCATAGAATTCAGATGAAGTGTATGTATTCCTGCCACCTCTCACAACCTCTAAAAGTAAAATTTAGTTTTTTTGTGCATATACATTTGTACAGCTGCAAGCCTATTCCATCCAAAAATGTTAGTACAAATAAGACACACTCCAAGGGAAGTACACAACTACCTCTTTGTGTTCATGAATTTGCTAGGTTTAGAAATTTGAAGATATTTTTAAGAACATTGTTATGCTATTAATGTGCCTAAGGCTACTCTCACACTAGCGTTAATATTTTCTGGTATGAAGATCAGTCATAGGGTCTTAATACCGGAAAAAAACGCTTCCGTTTTGTCCCCATTCATTGTCAATGGGGACAAAACGTAACTGAACAGAACAGAATGCTCCAAAATGCATTCCATTCCGTTCTCATACCGGAGAGCAAACCAGCTGCGGTTTGCTTTCCATCCTGGGATGCGGAGCATCTGACACGATAGAAAACGGATCCGTTCCCCATTGACTTTCAATGGTGTTCATGACGGATCCGTCTTGGTTATGTTAAAGATAATACAACCGGATCCGTTCATAAAGGATGCAGATGGTTGTATTATCAGTAACGGAAGCAAAAACGCTAGTGTGAAAGTAGCCTTAGTCAGCGTGTTACATGTAAACTCCTACATAAATGTTACTATTGTGATCGTTTTTATGTGTAGATGCAAGTGGGGGCTGGGGGAGTAACCCAATGTAGAAAAAAACAGCCTTATAGAAAAAAATACCTGCAGTTGAATGTTAAGATTATCGTTATTTTTTTAGGATGTCTACATTTATAGAACTCACCTGAATATATGTGAAATACATTAAAGCTTACTGTGTTATGTGCAACAAGGGTCATTACTTCTTGGTTGCGATGTAAGCTAAAATCAATATGCATTTTACAAAAGATAGTAAACGCATAGAAGTTACTGTTTTACAGACTTTATCATTCAAACATTTGAAGAAAAGCTGATCAGAGTCTGTATCTCAGTGTACAATAAAATATCTGCAGTGTTAAAATAATTTGGCGATTTCTTTTAAATAGTGATTGTCACTGTGAAAATCCTAAGATCCTGCAGTTTTTGCTTTGGCCACTAAGCCACATGCTGATATTTACTATTCTCTGCAGTTATATAATTTAGCATCGCAGGCAGGATTTACAATGAAAGGTGTGTGTATATACACAGTACAGACCAAAAGTTTGGACACAAAGAGTTTTCTTTATTTTCATGACTATGAAAATTGTGGATTCACACTGAAGGCATCAAAACTATGAATTAACACATGTGGAATTATATACATAACAACAAAGTGTGAAACAACTGAAAATATGTCATATTCTAGGTTCTTCTAAGTAGCTACCTTTTGCTTTGATTACTGCTTTGCACACTCTTGGCATTCTCTTGATGAGCTTCAAGAGGTAGTCACCTGAAATGGTCTTCCAACAGTCTTGAAGGAGTTCCCAGAGATGCTTAGCACTTGTTGGCCCTTTTGCCTTCACTCTGCGGTCCAGCTCACCCCAAACCATCCCGATTGGGTTCAGGTCCGGTGACTGTGGAGGCCAGGTCATCTGGCGCAGCACCCCATCACTCTCCTTCATGTCAAATTGTCCTTACACAGCCTGGAGGTGTGTTTGGGGTCATTGTCCTGTTGAAAAATAAATGATGGTCCAACTAAACGCAAATCGGATGGAATAGCATGCCGCTGCAAGATGCTGTGGTATCCATGCTGGTTCAGTATGCCTTCAATTTTGAATAAATCCCCAACAGTGTCACCAGCAAAGCACCCCCACACATCACACCTCCTCCTCCATGCTTCACGATGGGAACCAGGCATGTAGAGTCCATCCGTTCACCTTTTCTGCGTCGCACAAAGACACGGTGGTTGGAACCAAAGATCTCAAATTTGGACTCATCAGACCAAAGCACAGATTTCCACTGGTCTAATGTCCATTTCTTGTGTTCTTTAGCCCAAACAAGTCTCTTCTGCTTGTTGCCTGTCCTTAGCAGTGGTTTCCTAGCAGATATTCTACCATGAAGGCCTGATTCACACAGTCTCCTCTTAACAGTTGTTCTAGAGATGTGTCTGCTGCTAGAACTCTGTGTGGCATTGACCTGGTCTCTAATCTGAGCTGCTGTTAACCTGCGATTTCTGAGGCTGGTGACTTGGATGAACTTATCCTCCGCAGCAGAGGTGACTCTTGGTCTTCCTTTCCTGGGGCGGTCCGCATGTGAACCAGTTTCTTTGTAGCCCCTGATGGTTTTCGTGACTGCACTTGGGGACACTTTTAAAGTTTTCCCAATTTTTCGGACTGACTGACCTTCATTTCTTAAAGTAATGATGGCCACTCGTTTTTACTTAGCTTCTTTTTTCTTGCCATAATACAAATTCTAACAGTCTATTCAGTAGGACTATCAGCTGTGTATCCACCTGACTTCTCCACAACGCAACTGATGGTCCCAACCCCATTTATAAGGCAAGAAATCCCACTTATTAAACCTGACAGGGCACACCTGTGAAGTGAAAACCATTTCAGGTGACTACCTCTTGAAGCTCATCAAGAGAATGCCAAGAGTGTGCAAAGCAGTAATCAAAGCAAGGTGGCTACTTTGAAGAACCTAGAATATGACACATTTTCAGTTGTTTCACACTTTTTTGTTATGTATATAATTCCACATGTGTTAATTCATAGTTTTGATGCCTTCAGTGTGAATCTACAATTTTCATAGTCATGAAAATAAAGAAAACTCTTTGAATGAGAAGGTGTGTCCAAACTTTTGGTCTGTACTGTATATATATATATATATAACACAGGATACAGCATTCACAATACGCGATGGTACAGCTGGCATCCTCCTCCTACTGCTGGGATCAAAGATGGCTCTGATCCTGACAGTTTAGCCACTCAGATGCTGTGGTCAAAAGTCATAATGACATCTGAGCATTTAGACAAAGGGAGTCGACTCTCCGATTGGCACCCCATGAATACAATCGCAAAACTGTTCTCTTGGCAGCCAGGGGTTTTCTGAAGACCCCCAAGCATGCCATGTTACTGCCGCTATTACACCCTGCGGATGGCAGGATGTAATAGATTGCTAAGACAAATCCCTGTATGCCATAATACAGAAGTAATGCAGTGTATAATAAGCGATCAAATTATCACAGGTTCAAAAATGTAAAAAAATAAAAATCATAGTAACAATATTAAGACCTGTGTTTTAGACTCCAGTCTTAATAACCCCTATATCTGACGATGGATCCTCTGAAGTTATGTAGAGTTGCTGGCCTCTACATAACTTCGGCATATCCTGCGCCAGTCATAAGACAGCTAGCTCCCTTGATGGCTTACATTTAGACCATTTGAAATGTCTGAAATATTACAATAGGTTATTTATCACATCCGGTGAAGGTTCTAAAATTTTTTAAAAAAATCCCCAATGCCTGAATTGTTGTATTTGGTCACCTCCCTGTCACGGCTTGGAGTGGGGGAAACCCCCCACTGTGTGGTGTCAAAGGGAAAATGGTAGCAACTAGGCCAGGACGCCGGGATCAGGAAGCAGGTCACCTCCTATTGCATCCCTAATCCTCTCCCTAACTCCTAACCGTATGAGCGGACCCCGATGGTGGGACGGCTCATACCCTGGATACCTAATATCCTGAGTCGCCCTGGAAATCCCTCACTTAGGAGCAGGGGAGAGACGACCTGTTCATCCACAACACGGAGGAACAGGAGTCTCTAAAGGCCTAGAAGCAGGGAAAGGGAAGGAGACACTGAGATAATATTGATGACCACAACCCTTGGACAGATGGAACAACCAGACAAGGAGCTTACCTCCAGCACACACCAAGGCTGGAGTACAACTGACTCATGACCTAAAGCCACAGGTATAAGAAGCACAAATGACCACACCCAACAAGGTAGTTAACCCTTACATCACCAGACAGGGGAAGTAAGCCACTTAAAAGGGGAAGTGCACACACAAGCATACCAAACCACATAACCACCGACAACAGCATGTGTGGCAACCATGTCACAGCAATCACCCAGAAGGCCGAGATACTGCCACCGCATGCTCTTACAGCAACACATTGCCGCGGGCAACCGCAAGTGTGGCAACAGTGTCACAGCATACACCATAGGCCGTGACACTCCCCTTCTCCAAAAATGTATTAAAATCTATCATTAAAAAATACTTTTAATCCATTACAGAATACAACTGACAATCTCAGTGCATGTAAAAAAAAAAAAAAGTTTTAAAAAATATAATTCAAAGCATCCATTTTCCCTAGAATTAAAATAAAAAAACTATAAAAAATAAACATCATAGCCATTGCCATGTCTGCGAATGCCCAAACTATTAAAATAATAATGTATTTATACCACACGATAAACACTGCAACGAAAAAAAAAAAATCTAAATGGTCGGTTCACAGTTTTTTTATCGCTTCACACACTTCGAAATGATATCACTGAAAACTACAGATAGTCACGCAAAAAATGAGCCCCCCACAAAACTTTGCAGACATAACAATTTTAAAACAAATTTTTTTTTACAAGTTTTACCTCATAGGGAATGCTGTAAAAATGAAAATCATAAAACCGAGGCGGAATTGCGTGTTTTTTTTTTTCAATTCCACCTTTCCACTACATTGTATGCAATAAATGGTTAAATGCCATTAGAAAGTACAACTTGTCCTACAGAAAAACAAGCCGTCATACAGCTATATGAACGAAAAAAAATATAAAGTGATGGCTCCGAAAAGATAGGTAGTAAAAAATGGAAAATCTCCTGCTCCATGAAGGGGTAAAGTTTTGCAATACATTAGATGTACCCCAAAATGGTGCTCCTAAAATATACAACTCATCCCTCAAAACAGGCGATCATATTTCTATGTTGAAAAAAAAAAAAAAAACACTGTGGCTTTTAAAATGTGTATATGACAAAAAAAATGTGTATTCTTAGGCCTCATGCACAGGCCTCAATTTGCGGTCCCCAATGCATGGGCAACGGCGGCCATGACGGATCGAGACCCATTTAACTTGAATGGGCCCGTGATCTGTCCGCACCACAAAAAAATAGAACATGAAGTGAATGGGTCCGCATCCGTGATGCGGGGAGCACACAGCCGGTGCCCGCATATTGCAGGCAACGGTAGTGTGCATGAGGCCTTACAGGGGTTGTCCAGATTTTGCTACTGATGTCCTATCCTCAGAATAGGCCAACACCCGCAGCCCTGCTGATCAGCTATTTCGGGGTACCTTCTGCTCCAGATGTCAGTGTCAGAACTAAACACTCTGCCTGTTATGTAGTGAGCGGAGCTGGTAATTATAGCACTGGTTACATACAATACAGACCAAAAGTTTGGACACACCTTCTCATTCAAAGAGTTTTCTTTATTTTCATGACTATGAAAATTGTAGATTTACACTGAAGGCATCAAAACTATGAATTAACACATGTGGAATTATATACATAACAACAAAGTGTGAAACAACTGAACATATGTCATATTCTAGGTTCTTCAAAGTAGCCACCTTTTGCTTTGATTACTGCTTTGCACACTCTTGGCATTCTCTTGATGAGCTTCAAGAGGTAGTCACCTGAAATGGTCTTCCAACAGTCTTGAAGGAGTTCCCAGAGATGCTTAGCACTTGTTGGCCCTTTTGCCTTCGCTCTGCTCGAATGGGTTCAGGTCCGGTGACTGTGGAGGCCAGGTCATCTGGCGCAGCACCCCATCACTCTCCTTCATGGTCAAATAGCCCTTACACAGCCTGGAGGTGTGTTTGGGGTCATTGTCCTGTTGAAAAATAAATGATGGTCCAACTAAATGCAAACCGTATGGAATAGCATGCCGCTGCAAGATGCTGTGGTAGCCATGCTGGTTCAGTATGCCTTCAATTTTGAATAAATCCCCAACAGTGTCACCAGCAAAGCACCCCCACACCATCACACCTCCTCCTCCATGCTTCACGGTGGGAACCAGGCATGTAAAGTCCATCTGTTCACCTTTTCTGCGAAGCACAAAGACACGGTGGTTGGAACCAAAGATCTCAAATTTGGACTCATCAGACCAAAGCACAGATTTCCACTGGTCTAATGTCCATTCCTTGTGTTCTTTAGCCCAAACAAGTCTCTTCTGCTTGTTGCCTGTCCTTAGCAGTGGTTTCCTATCAGATATTCTACCATGAAGGCCTGATTCACACAGTCTCCTCTTAACAGTTGTTCTAGAGATGTGTCTGCTGCTAGAACTCTGTGTGGCATTGACCTGGTCTCTAATCTGAGCTGCTGTTAACCTGCGATTTTTGAGGCTTGTGACTCGGATGAACTTATCCTCCGCAGCAGAGGTGACTCTTGGTCTTCCTTTCCTGGGGCGGTCCGTATGTGAGCCAGTTTCTTTGTAGCGCTTGTTGGTTTTTGTGACTGCACTTGGGGACACTTTCAAAGTTTTCCCAATTTTTCGGACTGACTGACCTTCATTTCTTAAAGTAATAATGGCCACTCGTTTTTCTTTACTTAGTTGCTTTTTTCTTGCCATAATACAAATTCTAACAGTCTATTCAGTAGGACTATCAGCTGTGTATCCACCTGAATTCTCCACAACGCAACTGATGGTCCCAACCCCATTTATAAGGCAAGAAATCTCAGTTATTAAACCTGACAGGGCACACCTGTGAAGTGAAAACCATTTCAGGTGACTACCTCTTGAAGCTCATCAAGAGAATGCCAAGAGTGTGCAAAGCAGTAATCAAAGCAAAAGGTGGCTACTTTGAAGAACCTAGAATATGACATATTTTCAGTTGTTTCACACTTTTTTGTTATGTATATAATTCCACGTGTTAAGTCCTAGTTTTGATGCCTTCAGTGTGAATCTACAATTTTCATAGTCATGAAAATAAAGAAAACTCTTTGAATGAGAAGGTGTGTCCAAACTTTTGGTCTGTACTGTATACTTCAATGGGAACAGTACTGCAGTAACCAGCTCTGTCCATACACAATGGATGAAACTGTGTAGTTATGGCTCTAACTTCCAGCGCTGAAGCTACTGAAGAACAGCTGATCGGTGGGGGTGCCAGGTCTCAGATATTGATGGCCTGGGGATAGGCCATCAATATAAAAGGAGCCAAAAAACCCTTTAAGAAGTTACCTACTGATTTAGTAAATTTTTATTTTATTTTTTCATAAATTAACCACCTCCCGTCTGCCCATTGACTATAAACGTCCAGGAGGTGGATCTCTATTTCTGACAGCACGTTTTAAAACGTCCTGCAGCTTTCCCCCCTGTGCTCCGCCCCTGTACACAGAAACTCCGTGACTCAGCTGCCTCCTGACAGCCAAGAACATGGAGCTTTACCCTGAGACCTTTTTTCCTGGTCTCCGTTCTTTTGATCGCTCTGACAAGCAGTCAGAGCGATCACAAATGCATCTACCATCTCCCTCTCAGTACTGCCGGTCAGAGAGGGAGATCGGTATTTAAACTAATTATTGCAATGTTAATGTTAAACTTTAAGCCCTGGAGACCGATCAGCATGGTCTCCTGGGCATGTGAGCGCTGTAATTTTCAGTTACAGCACTCTGACATGCTTGTACTGTCTCCCTCTCATTAGTGCTGGCAGGAGAGGGAGATCGGTACATTTACACTGCAGCAGCGATCCCCCCAGCAGCTGATTTCACCTGGAGACCAATCAGCATGGTCTCCAGGACATGTGAGCTCGGTAGTATCCAGTTACAGCACTCAGCTGTTTGGGAGGGAGGGCTGAGGGAGATTGCTGAGCCCCATAGTACCTCTGTGACTCCTGCTGCCTCCAGAATCAGAATAGTCTCCAGGGCATGTGATTACTGTGACATCCAGTGCATAAGTTTGTGAGTAAACAATAAACTTATATAAAGTTACTATCATCTCCCTCTCCTCACAGCCTGCTAGTGAGGGAGACTGGTATGTACAGAACACTTACTGTAACACATTTCTTTCTTTCTTTCTCTCATTCTTTTTTTTTTTTTTTCAATAAATGGCAATCTATCTATCCCTTTTTTTCTTCTATGTATATATACATAAAATACAGTTTTAGGGTATGTGACTGAAATGCTGTGGATTTGCTGCCATGTATTTTCATGTGGCAAGTCCACAGTGTTGTACAGTATCCACACTGCATAAAAAAAGCAGAAAAAAGCTGCAGTATTGTAGATTTGAAATCTGCGGCATTTAAATTTATACAGTGGATTTCGCTTGCAGAATTCATCCTTCTCAATGAAGAGGATGAAATCTGCTGGCTTTTCCACAACCAAAAAGGTTTTTTTTTTTGTTTTTTTTCGCTTGAACCCAGCCTAATGCCTTATTCACACAGTCGGCTTTCGGTCAGTGATTTTCATTAGTGCCGCCAGGTGCGGCTCTAAACACAGAACAGGCGCAGATATTTCCCTTAGGGCTCATTCACACGACCGTGGTTTTGGTCCCCATCCGAGCCGCATTTTTTGCGGCTCGGGTGTGGACCCATTCACTTCAATGGGGCCGCAAAAGATGCGGACAGCACTCTGTGTGCTGTCCGCATCCGTTGCTCTGTTCCATGGCTCAGCAAAAATTATAGATCATGTCCTATTCTTGTCCATTTTGCGGACAAGAATAAGCATTTCTTTATCCACCTCCCGACCGCCTAACGCGCCGATGCGTCCGGGAGGTGGTTGATTTGTTCCTCCTGGACGCATCGACGCGTCATTTCGCACGCAGACGCGCACGCTCACAGGAACAGAAGGTAAGCGAGTGGATCTCCAGCCTGCCAGCGGCTGGCAGGCTGGAGATGTGATTTTTTTTAACCCCTAAAGGTATATTAGACGCTGTTTTGATAACAGCGTCTAATATACCTACTACCTGGTCCTCTGGTGGTCCCTTTTGTTAGGATCGACCACCAGAGGACACAGGTAGGTCAGTAAAGTCGCACCAAACACTACACTAAACCCCCCCCGTCACTTATTAACCCCTTATTAACCCCTGATCACCCCATATAAACTCCCTGATCACCCCCCCTGTCATTGATCACCCCCCTGTCATTGATCACCCCCCTGTCAGGCTCCGTTCAGACGTCCGTATGATTTTTACGGATCCACAGATACATGGATCGGATCCGCAAAACACATACGGACGTCTGAATGGAGCCTTACCAGGGGGGTGATCAATGACAGGGGGTGATCACCCATATACACTCCCTGATCACCCCCTGTCATTGATCACCCCCCTGTAAGGCTCCATTCAGACGTCCGCATGTGTTTTGCGGATCCGATCCATGTATCCATGGATCCGTAAAAATCATACGGACGTCTGAATGGAGGCTTACAGGGGGGTGATCAATGATGGAGGTGATCAGGGAGTCTATATGGGTGATCACCCCCCTGTCATTGATCACCCCCCTGTCATTGATCACCCCCCCTGTAAGGCTCCATTCAGACATTTTTTTGGCTCAAGTTAGCGGAAATATATATTTTTTTGTTTGTTTTTTATTACAAAGTCTCATATTCCACTAACTTGTGTCAAAAAATAAAATCTCACATGGACGCACCATACCCCTCACGGAATCCAAATGCGTAAACATTTTTAGACATTTATATTCCAGACTTCTTCTCACACTTTAGGGCCCCTAAAAAGCCAGGGCAGTATAAATACCCCACATGTGACCCCATTTCGGAAAGAAGACACCCCAAGGTATTCGCTGAGGGGCATATTGAGTCCATGAAAGATTGAAATTTTTGTCCTAAGTTAGCGGAAAGTGAGACTTTGTGAGAAAAAAAAAAAAAAAAAAAAATCAATTTCCGCTAACTTATGCAAAAAAATAAAAATTTTATGAACTCGCCAGGCCCCTCATTGAATACCTCGGGGTGTCTTCTTTCCAAAGTGGGGTCACATGTGGGGTATTTATACTGCCCTGGCTTTTTAGGGGCCCTAAAGCGTGAGAAGAAGTCTGGGATCCAAATGTCTAAAAATGCCCTCCTAAAAAGAATTTGGGCACCTTTGCGCATCTAGGCTGCAAAAAAGTGTCACACATCTGGTATCGCCGTACTCAGGAGAAGTTGGGGAATGTGTTTTGGGGTGTCATTTTACATATACCCATACTGGGTGAGAGAAATATCTTGGTCAAATGCCAACTTTGTATAAAAAAATGGGAAAAGTTGTCTTTTGCCAAGATATTTCTCTCACCCAGCATGGGTATATGTAAAATGACACCCCAAAACACATTCCCCAACTTCTCCTGAGTACGGCGATACCAGATGTGTGACACTTTTTTGCAGCCTAGGTGGGCAAAGGGGCACACATTCCAAAGAGCACCTTTCGGATTTCACCGGTCATTCTTTACAGATTTTGATTGCAAAGTACTTCTCACACATTTGGGCCCCTAAATTGCCAGGGCAGTATAACTACGCCACAAGTGACCCCATTTTGGAAAGAAGACACCCTAAGGTATTCCGTGAGGGGCATGGTGAGTTCCTAGAATTTTTTATTTTTTGTCGCAAGTTAGTGGAATATGAGACTTTGTAAGGAAAAAGAGAAAGAAAAAAAATCATCATTTTCCGCTAACTTGTGACAAAAATAAATAAATTCTAGGAACTCGCAGTGCCCCTCACGGAATACCTTGGGGTGTCTTCTTTCCAAAATGGGGTCACTTGTGGCGTAGTTATACTGCCCTGGCAATTTAGGGGCCCAAATGTGTGAGAAGAACTTTGCAATCAAAATCTGTAAAAAATGATCGGCGAAACCCGAAAGGTGCACTTTGGAATATGTGCCCCTTTGCCCACCTTGGCAGCAAAAAAGTGTGACACATCTGGTATCGTCGTACTCAGGAGAAGTTGGGGAATGTGTTTTGGGGTGTCATTTTACATATACCCATGCTGGGTGAGAAAAATATCTTGGTCAAATGCCAACTTTGTATAAAAAAATTGGAAAAGTTGTCTTTTGCCAAGATATTTCTCTCACCCAGCATGGGTATATGTAAAATGACACCCCAAAACACATTCCCCAACTTCTCCTGAGTACGACGATACCAGATGTGTCACACTTTTTTGCTGCCAAGGTGGGCAAAGGGGCACATATTCCAAAGTGCACCTTTCGGGTTTCGCCGATCATTTTTTACAGATTTTGATTGCAAAGTTCTTCTCACACATTTGGGCCCCTAAATTGCCAGGGCAGTATAACTACGCCACAAGTGACCCCATTTTGGAAAGAAGACACCCCAAGGTATTCTGTGAGGGGCATGGTGAGTTCCTAGAATTTTTTATTTTTTGTCGCAAGTTAGTGGAATATGAGACTTTGTAAGAAAAAAAAAAATATAATAAATCATCATCATTTTCCGCTAACTTGTGACAAAAAATAAAAAGTTCTATGAACTCACTATGCCCATCAGCGAATACCTTAGGGTGTCTACTTTCCGAAATGGGGTCATTTGTGGGGTTTTTCTACTGTTTGGGCATTGTAGAACCTCAGGAAACATGACAGGTGCTCAGAAAATCAGAGCTGTTTCAAAAAGCGGAAATTCACATTTTTGTACCATAGTTTGTAAACGCTATAACTTTTACCCAAACCATTTTTTTTTTGCCCAAACATTTTTTTTTTATCAAAGACATGTAGAACAATAAATTTGGTGAAAAATTTATATATGGATGTCGTTTTTTTTGCAAAATTTTACAGCTGAAAGTGAAAAATGTCATTTTTTTGCAAAAAAATCGTTACATTTTGATTAATAACAAAAAAAGTAAAAATGTCAGCAGCAATAAAATACCACCAAATGAAAGCTCCATTAGTGAGAAGAAAAGGAGGTAAAATTCATTTGGGTGGTAAGTTGCATGACCGAGCGATAAACGGTGAAAGGAGTGTAGTGCCGAAGTGTAAAAAGTGCTCTGGTCATGAAGGGGGTTTCAGCTAGCGGGGCTGAAGTGGTTAACTAAGAGGAACCATTCTGCTGCTAAATAGGCTGTGTCCAACATTCTGCGATACTGTCAGCCCTGAGTGTTACAGAAAGTTACATTTGTAGTACATTTGATACAATGTCCCTAAAACTACTATATATAAATATACTCAATGGGGCAGAATATAGAAAACGTTCTAAATGACAAACTCTTGCCCAGGAGAAACCAGTCAGGCCCTTTTCACACGGGCGAGTTTTCTGCGCGAGTGCAGTGAATCCGGACCCATTCACTTCAATAGGGCTGTGCAGATGAGCATTGATTTTCACGCATCACTTGTGCTTTGTGTAAAAATCGCAGCACGTTCTACATTCTGCGTTTTTCGCGCAATGCAGGCCCTATAGAAATAAATGGGGCTGCGTGAAAATCGCAAGCAAGTGTAGATGCGGTGCGATTTTCACGCATGGTTGCTAAGAGATGATAGGGATGAGCAACCCGGGACCCCATTTAAGTAAATTCACTGTATTATTTTCCCTTATAACATGGTTATAAGGGAAAATAATAGCATTCTTAATGCAGAATGCTTATTAAAATGTCGATTGAGGGGTAAAAAAAATTAACTCACCTCATCCACTTGTTCGCGCATCATCTTTTTTCTTCTTCTTTCAGGACCTGCAAAAGGACCTTTGATGACGTAATCGTTCTCACCACGTGGTGATGTCAGAGCAGGTCCTGCTGAATGAAGATAAAAGGATCTTGCACTTACGTCATCAAACGTCTTTTTGCAGGTCCTGAAAGAAGAAGAAAGCAGACGATGCCGGCTGCGCGGTCAAGTGGATGAGGTGAGTTAATATTTTTTATTTTTTAACCCCTCAATCGATATTTTACTAAGCATTCTGTATTAAGAATGCTATTATTTTCCCTTATAGCTATGTTATAATGGAAAATAATAAAATCTACAGAACACCTAACCCAAACCCGAACTTCGGTGAAGAAGTCCGGGTTCGGATCTGGGTACCACATTCCGTTTTTTATCACGCGTGTGCAAAATGCATTGCACCCGCGTGATAAAAACTGAACAACGCAATTGCAGTCAAAAATGACTGAAATTGCGTGCGCGCTCGTGCGGGTTTCCCGCAATGCACACACGATGCTACAGGAGCAAATCCGGGATGCCCGTGTGAAAGAGGCCTGTGACGAATATCACGCCTCGTGCCCGCTTGACGTCACCTACGTCAGGCTCACGAGACGCAGTATGGTCACTGGTTACCAAAGTGTGATGTTACGCCCTCTAGAGGAGCAGGTAAGGTCAGCTTGGTACCTTTTACACAGACACCTCTTGTCTGCAATTCGACTGGGCATGCTCTCAATCAACTTCTGGGCCAATTCCTGACTGATAGCAACCCATTCTTTCATAGTCACTTCTTGGAGTTTGTCAGAATTAGTGGGTTTTTGTTTGTCCATCCGCCTCTTGAGAATTGACCACAAGTTCTCAATGGGATTAAGATCTGGGGAGTTTCCAGGCCATGGACCCAAAATGTCAACGTTTTGGTCCCCGAGCCACTTAGTTATCACTTTTGCCTTATAGCACGGTGCTCTATCATGCTGGAAAATGCATTGTTCTTCACCAAACTGTTGTTGGATTGTTGGAAGAAGTTGCTGTTGGAGGGTGTTTTGATACCTTTCTTTATTCATGGCTGTGTTTTTGGGCAAAATTGTGAGTGAGTGAGCCCACTCCCTTGGATGAGAAGCAACCCCACACATGCTTTACTGTTGGCATGACATAGGACTGATGGTAGCGCTCACCTTTTCTTCTCCGGACAAGCCTTTTTCCTGATGCCCCAAACAATCGGAAAGTGGCTTCATCGGAGAATATGACTTTGCCCCAGTCGTGAGCAGTCCATTCACCATATTTTCTGCAGAAGATCAATCTGTCTCTGATGGGTTTTTTTGGAGAGAAGTGGCTTCTTTGCTGCCCTTCTTGACACCAGGCCATCTTCCAAAAGTCTTCACCTCACTGTGCGTGCAGATGCGCACACACCTGCCTGCTGCCATTCCTGAGCAAGCTCTGCACTGGTGGCACTCCGATCCCGCAGCTGAATCCTCTTTAGGAGACGATCCTGGCGCTTGCTGGACTTTCTTGGACGCCCTGAAGCCTTCTTAACAAGAATTGAACCTCTTTCCTTGAAGTTCTTGATGATCCTATTAATTGTTGATTGAGGTGCAATCTTAGTAGCCACAATATCCTTGCCTGTGAAGCCATTTTTATGCAATGCAATGATGGCTGCATGCGTTTTTTTGCAGGTCACCATGGTTAACAATGGAAGAACAATGATTTCAAGCATCACCCTCCTTTTAACAGGTCAAGTCTGCCATTTTCACCCAATCAGCCTGACATAATGATCTCCAGCCTTGTGCTCGTCAACATTCTCACCTGAGTTAACAAGACGATTACGGAAATGATCTCAGCAGGTCCTTTAATGACAGCAATGAAATGCAGTGGAATTTGTTTTGGGGGATTAAGTTAATTTTGATGGCAAAGAAGGACTATGCAATTCATCTGATCACTCTTCATAACATTCTGGAGTATATGCAAATTGCTATTATAAAAACTTAAGCAGCAACTTTTCCAATTTCCAATATTTATGTAATTCTCAAAACTTTGGCCACAACTGTGCAATCTGAGGAACCTAATATACAGAAAGAACCTGAACTTCCAACAGCTCAGGAGTCAGATCCTCAAGGCCACATAAAACAAAAATGTTTAGTGAAGCCAACCTGGAAAGTCCAAGAGAACTATGAGGCTGACAAAAGAACTGCTGCAGAACATCAGCCACTCATGGTCTAAAACTATTGAATGCATGTCAGCTCTGTCTCAACCAACTCATAAGGTATTGCACCTAGCTGTTAAGCAGTTGAATGCTGCCAATGAGAACTACCAAAGACTGTCTGCTAAATATGCTGATCTCTTAAAGCGGTACAACACAGAAAATTCCTTAAAAGAATTACAGGAATTGAATGAGCTGAATCTTGAAAGAGACGATCTAGTAATACAAACAAGGACAAAAACAGATGTAAAAATCGCACATCTCCATGAATCTAGATCCCATCTCCCCACAAGTTCTAAGCGCTCCACACAATCTTCCAAATCCTTAAGATCAACATCTTCTACTCTCAGCCAACGACTCATCAAAGCCCACGCTGATGCAGAAGCTTCTAAAATCCAGGCAGTTTTCACCCAGAAGAAAGCGGAAATGGAAGCTGAGGCTGCAAAGAGAGAAGCGGAAATGGAAGCTGAGGCTGCAAAGAAGAGAGCAGAAATAGAAGTCTTAGAAAAACAATGTGAGCACGCCAAAGACATGGCAAGACTAAGAGTCTTAGAGCAGGCTGTAAGTGGCAATGAAAGAAGTGTTAGTAGCCATCACTCTGTTATATCTTATGCATCAGTGTCATCACAGACCTCATCAAAACTCCATCACTCTGTCATAGCAGCCAAAGAACTCAACCAAGGTGTTGTCTCTACATCTATTACACCTTCTCAAGTGGCAGAAACGTATCCTAATAGAAATGACCTACCACACTATCGCACTAACCTGCCACCCTCTTACCAATCCACTATTATGCAGCTACAAACCAAAACACCTTTGGACCGCACACCAGCTCCAGTGTTAAACGCCTCAGCACCATCTTATGTTCCCAAGTCACTCAATGTCAATGTACCAGCTACTGCAACTAACTTTGTTCCGCCTGCAATTGTATACCCAAAGTCTGAAAACACAGACATGTCGCAGTTTGCCAAGTACATCCTTCGCAGAGAACTCACTAGGACAGGCCTCACCATGTTTGATGACAAACTTGAAAATTACTGAGGCTGGAAATTCACCTTTAAAGCAACAATCAGCAAATTAGATATAACTGTTGCAGAAGAATTGGATCTACTCACCAGGTGGCTAGGTCCTCAGTCAGCTGTACGTATCAAGAGGCTTAAAACAGTTTACATTTCCAATCCTGCTGCAGGTCTCGACGCTGCTTGGGACAGACTTGATCATAGCTTTGGCAGCTCTGAGGCCATCAAAGATGCCTTACTCAAAAGGTTGCAAGGCTTCCCAAGGATGACAGCTAAAGACAATTTAAGGCTTCAAGAACTTAGTGATCTTCTACTAGTGCTTCAACTACCTAAGGCTGACACCCACCTACCCGGTCTTAGTTACCTTGACACCCCTCGTGGCATCAACCCTATTGTCCTTAAACTACCATATGGCATCCAAGAAAAATGGGTTAGTCAAGGATCTACTTACAAGAAAAGGTATGGAGTAGCCTTTCCTCCCTTTTCCAACTCTGTACCTTCATAAAGGAAATTGCGGATTCTAAGAATGACCCAAGTTTATTTTACGGTGACCGTAACCCTCTTAGTCCACCTTCTCCAGGACTTGCAAACACACACATAACGCACAGAGACCGCAGGGGTCCAGTGTCAGTGAAAAGGACTGATGTTCAACCTGTACCTGCTACGGTTCTTCCGAAGACTGGACAAAACAAGAAACTTGAGGATCCGAATCGCCAATGTCCCATACATAACAAGCAACACCCACTTAAGAAGTGCATCGGCTTCAGAAAGAAACCTCTACAGGAACGCAAGGAACTTTTAAAGGAATTTGGAGTTTGTTTCAGATGCTGTGCTTCCACAGAACACCTGGCAAAAGACTGAAAGGCCATCATTAAGTGCATAGAATGCGGTAGTGACAACCACGTTCTAGCCCTTCATCTGTACCAACACAGCGCTACTCCATCCACTGACATCCCCCCAGGGCAAAGCTTTGCAGGGAGCACGCTGAACAAACAGAAACCTCCACCACAGTGTTCTCAATATGCACTGAAGTCTGTGGGGAAGGACTTTGTGGGAAATCCTGCGCTAAGATATGCTTGGTTCGCGTATACGCAAAGGGAAAACCTGAAAGAGCCGTAAGACTGTATACCATTCTCGATGACCAGAGTAACCGATCTCTCGCAAATACAAGGTTCTTTGATCTCTTAAGCATAACAGGAAGTGCTCTACTTTATACCCTAGGTACTTGTGCAGGGATTACAGAAGTCTGGGGTAGAAAAGCGAGTGACCTTGTAGTTACTCCTCTCAACGGCAACTTGGAAATACCCTTGCCTACTATCATTGAGTGCAATCAGATCCCAACTAACAAGGATGAGATTCCCACTGAAGCTGCCTTGCACCATACTCACTTGAAAGACATAGCTGATCAAATACCAGCCTTTGATGAGAATGCTGATATCCTGTTGCTACTCGGGAGAGACATCCTAAGGGTGCACAAGGTGCGCCATCAAATCAACGGCCCACATGATGCACCTTACGCCCAGCATCTGGATCTAGGCTGGGTCATTATTGGCAACGTCTGTCGTAGCAACGCCAGGAAACCTCTCTCGGTTTCTTCCTTTAAAACTCATGTCCTGCCCAATGGACGCACTACTTGCTTTCCAAGAAAAAAACATCACTATAGTGTGAAAGAAAGACTGTGTGTCAGAACCTCCCAGGGAGCCAGTAGTGGGATGAGGAACCCACTGGCAGTAAGCAGCTGACAGCCCAGAATGCGGTACAAGTTTAGGGATAATCCAAGAGGGGTAGTCAATGTCCAATCCGGGTTGAGGCAGGCAGCGAAGGTTCAAGGCGGAAGACAGTCCAGGGGTCAGTAGCCGGGAAGGATACAAAGAAACAACAGGCAATAGAAGGATCTGCAGGGAGGCTAGGTGTTCACCATAAGGTGGAATAACTCAGCAATGAACCAGAGCTCAGGCCAGGTCTTTATAGCCAGGGAAGGTAGGAACCACCCTCCCCAGGAACCAATGGCAGGCGAGGAAGGTGGAAGGTGTGTACTGGGAATCTCCCTCAGCAAGGCTCACACCTGACAGCCGGATAATGCAGGAACTCTATGCACCCGGAAATGTGCGAGCAGCCTGTGTACTGCGCACACGCCGTGCACCCGCACCTCGGGCACCAGGTGTTCTACCGAGCTGAAGGGGAACCCGTGCCCTGCGCCGTGCCCGTGGTCCCAGAGTAGGGGTAACACCCCCTGCTTCCTGACAGAGCCCCCCACCAAGGAGCGGCCTCCGGACGCGACCCTGGGAAGGCCTCTCGGGGTGAGCCCGATGGAACGCCCGCACCTTGGCGGCCGCATGGACATTCCCCAAGGGCTCCCAGGAACGCTCCTCGGGACCGTACCCCTTCCAGTGGATGAGATACTCCAGGACCCCACGCCGGCGGCGGGAGTCCAGGATCTCCTGGACTTCATACTCATCATCGTTATTCACCTGGATGGGAGGTGGTGGAGCAGGTGCCCGGTCCGGGAACGGGTTGGCACGGTGTGGTTTCAACAAGGACACGTGGAATACCGGGTGGATTCCCAGGGAAGTAGGCAACTGGAGCTTGGCTGCAACGTTGTTGACCATACTCACGATCTCAAAGGGACCAAGGTAACGGGGTCCCAGTTTTCGGGAGGGACAGGACAGCTTGAGGTGCTGTGTGGAAAGCCACACCTTGTCCCCGTCTTTGTACCTGGGGAATTCTGTGCATCTACGGTCTGCCTGCATCTTGTGCCGCTGCTGAGCGGACCGGAGTTGTTGCGTTAGGGTCCGCCTCAGTTCTCGTAGGAGCCGGAGCCGTTGAGCCTACTTCAGGCACTGGGACATCAAGGGGGAGATCCGGGAGAGTTGCGGGATGATAGCCATAGTTGGCATAGAATGGTGAGAGCCCGGTGGAGGAATGAAGCTGATTGTTGAAGGAAAATTCTGCGAAGGGGAGATGGCTCACCCAGTCGTCTTGTAGATGGGATGTGTAACAGCGAAGGAACTGTTCGAGGGTTTGGTTGGTCCTTTCGGTCTGCCCATTGGACTGGGGGTGATAGGCAGAAGACAGGCTGCGAGTGATATGAAGGCTACGGCAAAACTGGGTCCAAAAGCGTGAGGTGAATTGTGAGCCCCGGTCTGAGACAATGGAATCAGGGAGCCCGTGCAACCGGAACACGTGTTGGAGGAACAACTCTGAGGTTTTTTGGGCCGTCGGGAGACCGGAGGTCGGAATGAAGTGGGACATCTTGGTACATCTGTCCACCACCACCATGATGGTGGTACAGGCTTGTGAAGGCGGTAAGTCCACAATGAAATCCATGGCTATGTTGCGCCATGGAAGGGTTGGCACTGGCAGAGGCTGTAATAACCCAACAGGTTTTGAGGTGGGACGTTTGTAGAGTGCACACACGGAACAAGACTCTATGAAGGAGCGTACGTCAGCTGCCAAAGAGGGCCACCAAAACTGACGTAGGATGCATTCCGTGGTGTTGCGCCTACCTCGGTGGCCTGCTGTGGGGTGGTCATGGTGATGCTGTAGTACAGGCAGTCGCTGGGAGACTGGGACGTAGATCCACTGTTGGTGGTAACAAAGCCCCTGCTTCATTGGCAGATGGGCTGCCTCCTCTGGAGCTGGCATGCTGGCCCGTCGGATCCTCTCGATCAAGGAGTGTTGGGTGGCTAGAAAGTATGCAGCTGGCAGGATCGGTTCCGGAGGTGCAGGATCGGCCTCGGAGGAGCACATACGGGACAAGGCATCAGCCTTGCCGTTCTTGGATCCCGGTCGATAGGTAATCTGGAGGCGAAAACGGGAGAAAAAGAGAGCCCACCTGGCTTGTCGAGGACGCAGTCGCTTGGCACTGCGGAGATATTCGAGGTTGCGATGGTCGGTGTACACCACCACAGGGTTTTCGGCTCCTTCCAGCAAATGTCTCCATTCCTCCAGGGCGTCCTTGATGGCGAGCAGCTCCCTCTCACCCACATCATAGTTGCGTTCGGCCCCGGTGGGTTTGCGGGAATAAAAGGCAACGGGATGGAGAAGCTGCTTCTCCCCTTGGACCTGGGAGAGAACAGCCCCGATAGCCCCCTCGGAGGCGTCGGTCTCCAGAAAAAACGGGCAAGAGGCGTCCGGTTGTACCAGTATAGGTGCCTGTGTGAACAGCCTCTTAAGGTGCTGGAATGCCTGTTGGACCTTCGGGGTCCATTCAAACAGGGTGTTGCTCCTGGTCAGAGCAGTGATGGGAGCGCAGATCGCTGAAAAGTTCCGAATGAATCGGCGGTAAAAATTGGCAAAACCAATGAACTGCTGCACCATCCGCCGATTGCGGGGGACAGGCCAATTCTGGACGGCCTGGATCTTCCTGGGGTCCATCTCCACTCGACCTGGGGATAGGATGTAGCCCAGGAACTCAATGGACGAGACTTCGAAGGTGCTTTTTTCAAGCTTGCCATAGAGACTGTGGGTCCGCAGACGCTGGAGCACCGATTTGACATGCCGTTCGTGTTGTGGCAGTGATCTGGAGAAGACAAGGATATCGTCCAGATATACCACAACATGGGTATCCAACAGGTCACGGAAGACGTCATTGATGAAGCACTGAAATGTGGCAGGGGCGTTACAGAGCCCGAAGGGCATGACAAGGTACTCGTAGTGCCCAAACCGTGAGCGGAATGCTGTCTTCCACTCATCTCCCTCCCTGACACGAATCAGATTGTAGGCCCCACGGAGGTCGATCTTGGTGAAGAAACGGGCATCCTTGACTCTGTCCAGCAAGTCGGGAATGAGAGGGAGTGGGTACCGGTTCTTCTTGGTGATGTCGTTCAGGGCCCGGTAATCGACACAGGGCCGGAGACCCCCATCTTTTTTCCCCACAAAGAAGATGCCGGCCCCAACTGGAGAGGTCGAGGGACGGATGAACCCCTTCGCTAGGCTCTCCTCTATGTAGTCCTTCAGGGCCCTGGTCTCGGGTTCGGACAGATTGTACAAGCGCCCGTACGGCAGTGGGGCTCCAGGGAGCAGGTCAATGGGGCAATCATAAGGCCTGTGTGGCGGCAAGGCGTCTGCTCCTTTTTTTTCAAAAACGTCTGCATGGTCCCGATATTTGTCGGGTAGTCTGTGTTCAACGGTGCCCAGAACCGTAGGAGGGCTTGGAGCCGGAGACGCGTGAACAGGAGAACCGGAGGGGGGCGTGAAGGTGATGGAGCCAGAGGTCCAGTCAATCGTGGGGTTGTGTCTCCTAAGCCTCGGGATGCCTAAAATGACTGGAAACAAGGGGGAAGGCACGATGTCCCACACGATCTTCTCGGAATGGTAAAGGCCGATGCAGAGGAACAAGGGATGTGATTCCATGGCGATAGGTCCCGTCTTTAGGGTGCTGCCATCCACCAGATGCAGCTGGGATGGGTTCTTCTTAGGGCGCAACGGGATGCCTAGTTGGGAAGCCAGATCCTTGTCCATAAAACAGCTGCTTGCGCCTGAATCAATGATGGCAGAGAGATCAATATTGTTGTTGCCCAGCTGCAGGGAAACAGGGATGGTGAGATGAGACGAGTTGTTATACATAGGTAGGTTAATGCATACCGTGGGTGTCTCCGGCCTACCTTTGGGAGGTTTGATAGGACAGTCCTTCAGGAAATGGCCCGGTTTTGCGCAGTATAAACACAGATGCAAGGTTCTTCTCCTGGTTCTCTCCACCGTGGACAGGGGACCCTGAACAGCCCCGATCTGCATCGGCTCCTCCTGGTTACCGTCTGCTGCCACAGGAACAGGAAGCCTTAAGGGTTCCGACCGGCGCTCCGTTAGAGGTGGGGTCTGTTGTCGCTCCTGTCGTCTCTCCCGGAAGCGGCGATCCAGGTGGGTTACTGAGTCCATCAGGCCCCCCAAGGAGTCCGACACCCCAATGCGGGCGAGCTCATCCTTGAGCTGCTCGGACAAACCGATGCGGAACTGGTCAATCAAGGCCACCTCGTTCAAGCCCGTATCCGGGGCTACTTCACGGAATTCCATGATGTAATCCTCCACTGGACGCCTGCCCTGGCGGAGGGTGCGCAAGGTACCCCTGGCGGTTGAAGAACGCAGGGGGTCATCATAAAGTCTTTGCATAGCTGCGGCAAAGGACTTCCAAGATGCCAGCACTGGGTCATCGGCTAGTAGGAGTTGGTGCGCCCAGGTCTGGGGAGGCCCTGAGAGCAAGGAAATTGCCGTGCGTACCTTGACAAAGTCCGTGGCATATGTACGTGGCTTCAGGGAAAACAACAGCTCGCAGGAGATTATGAAGGAGCGGTACTTCCTACGATCTCCTGAAAACCGCTCAGGGAGGCTGACTGACGGCTCGCTAGAGACCACTTCCAGGGTGCGCGCCGGCGTAGGGGGAGGCGAGGGTGGTAGCGCGGTGCGCTCTGCGATGCGCTGCTCCTGTGTGGCAACCCTCTGCAGCAGGTGCTCATGACTCGCTTGCATCTCCTGGAAGGCCTGCGTCATGAGGTTAAGTTGCTGGGTCATGGCCGTCATGGGATCCACTGCTTTTGCGGGTTCCATGGTGAAGGCTGAGTTATTCTGTCAGAACCTCCCAGGGAGCCAGTAGTGGGATGAGGAACCCACTGGCAGTAAGCAGCTGAAATCCCAGAATGCGGTACAAGTTTAGGGATAATCCAAGAGGGGTAGTCAATGTCCAATCCGGGTCGAGGCAGGCAGCGAAGGTTCAAGGCGGAAGACAGTCCAGGGGTCAGTAGCCGGGAAGGATACAAAGAAACAACAGGCAATAGAAGGATCTGCAGGGAGGCTAGGTGTTCACCATAAGGTGGAATAACTCAGCAATGAACCAGAGCTCAGGCCAGGTCTTTATAGCCAGGGAAGGTAGGAACCACCCTCCCCAGGAACCAATGGCAGGCGAGGAAGGTGGAAGGTGTGTACTGGGAATCTCCCTCAGCAAGGCTCACACCTGACAGCCGGATAATGCAGGAACTCTATGCACCCGGAAATGTGCGAGCAGCCTGTGTACTGCGCACACGCCGTGCACCCGCACCTCGGGCACCAGGTGTTCTACCGAGCTGAAGGGGAACCCGTGCCCTGCGCCGTGCCCGTGGTCCCAGAGTAGGGGTAACACCCCCTGCTTCCTGACACTGTGTGTCAAAGGTAGGCCAGAGCGCATCATACTCGATGATAGGAAAGCATTTATCTTTCGGGATGACAACATTGGTAACACAGTGTTTGAAGTAACCACAAAAGACAATGAGTTAGCAGCCACAATGGAAGACAAGGAATTCTTGAGAACCATGAGTAAAGAGTTTTATCAAGATGATTCTAACAGCTGGGTGGCGCCGCTACCATTCCGCACTCCAAGGAAGAGAATTCCAAAAAATACACAACACGCAGATTCACGGTTCATCTCTTTAGAGTGCAACCTGAACCGGAAACCGGAGATGAAGAAACATTTTGTCGACTTTATGCAGAAGGAGTGGTCTTTGACTCAAGAGCTCGCTATGAAGGTGTTTCTCTCAATGACAATCTTCTCTCTGGACCCAATCTGAACAACAACCTCTTGGGAGTTCTACTCCGCTGTAGACAAAAGCCAATTGCCATTATGGCCGACATTCAACAAATGTTTCATTGTTTCCTCGTCCGTGAAGATAACAGAAACTTCCTCAGGTTCCGATGGTATCGCAATAATGATGTCAACAACGAGGTCTTAGACTATCGAATGAAAGTTCACGTGTTCGGCAATAGCCCTTCCCCAGCAGTTGCCATTTATGGACTGAGAAAAACTGCCCAAGAAGGCGAACAGGAGTTCGGGACGGATGCACGTCAGTTTGTGGAAAGGAACTTTTACGTGGGTGACGGTCTTAAGTCGCTACTTACGGAAGAAGAGGCCATTGACCTTCTCACCAGAACCCAGAACATGCTCGCCACTGCCAACCTCAGACTACACAAAATCATCTCCAACAGCAATAAGGTAATGGGAGCATTTCCTTCCGATGATCATGCTGTCAGTGCCAAGGAATTCCAACCAGAGTCTGACCTTTCCCTCACACAACGCAGCCTTGGATTGCTGTGGGATGTTAAGCAAGATACGTTCACATTTCAAACATCAGCTTGCGACAAACCCTTCACAAAAAGTGGAGTACTGTCTGCAGTGAACAGTATCTACGACCCTTTGGGATTCATAGCACCCTTTACTATTTAGGTAAGATATTACTCAGACAACTCACTACAGAGAACACTGACTGGGATACCCCTTTACCCAAGGAGAAACAACAACGGTGGGAATCCTGGAAGCAGTCCCTCAAGGCATTGGAACAGTTCAAGATACCACGCTCTCACATTCCTGTGTCCTTGAAGAAGGCCACCAGACTAGAGATCCATGTCTTTTCAGATGCATCCATGGAAGCCAAAGCTGCTGTAGCTCATCTCCAAGCTGTACACTCTAACGGTGGAATAGGAGTAGGATTCGTCATTGGGCAAAACCAAGTTAACTCCAAAGCCTGCACATACCATCCCAAGGCTTGAACTCTGTACAGTCATATTAACTGTTGAAATTGCTGAGCTTATCGAGCACGAAACAGACCTTGATATTGATTCCTTTGACTTTTACACAGATAGCAAAATTGTGCTAGAATACATACAAAATCAAACAAGACAATTCCATGTGTATGTCGGCAATCGAGTGGAACGCATCAGGAAATTCTCCACGCCAGAGCAATGGCACTATGTACCCACCGACCTTAACCCTGCCGACTTAGGCAGTCGTGCAGTGCCTGCTGCTATATTTCTGGATATATCATGGATCTCTCCACCAGTACTCTTGAATGAAGAATTCTTCTGAAGGCCTGTAGAGTCTATCTTTGAACTTGTCCATCCGGACTCTGATAAGGAAATCAAGACCATTGCAGTTACACTTAACACCTCTATGGAAGCAAGGGTAAAACTGAAATCTCGTCGATTTGAGCGGTTTTCTAAGTGGTCTTCGGTTGTAGGAGCGACTGCATGTCTTATTCACATTGCTCATCACTTCGCAAACAAGGATGACACAAATCAAGAGTGTCTTAAGTGGCACATTTGTAAAGAACTCCTCACACCAGGTTGATACAAAGGGAGGTAAGAAGGACTGGTGCTGTTGCTGCCTTCCCCTCTGAAGGCAGACCTTCAAGGCAACCTGTTAAAGGGAGGTAAGAAGGACTGGTGCTGTTGCTGCCTTCCCCTCTGAAGATGGACTCAAGGAACTATCTACTTCCTACCGTTCCACACTTCAAGAGCTTTTCTTCAAGTATTGAAGTAATGTTTTCTTGTTTATGTTCCTTTGTTCTTTTTGTTGCAGGTGTTCCAGTAGAAAAACATCTATATTTCATGGACTTGAACAAGGTTATTATTGTTATAAATGTTATTAGAAATCATAGATTTCGACAGGGAGTATCATGTTACACATGCATGGTTTGCCTTTTCATTATGTGTGTCCCTTCTCTCTTCCCCTAGCTTCTGCTCTCTCTTTTGTCTCCTCCCCTCTTCTTCATTCTGGCTTCACCCCTCATCTCAGCTACTTGCTCTGTTAGCTGCTCACAGCATGATTTTTTTTTACCTATTCATTTGTTTATCGGTGTATGATCTGCACAGTTTGGAATAAACTTCTTCACGATCTACAAGGTGTCGTTTGGATCGAGTCACTGTCAGCCAATTCACCTAAGATTGATGGTTACCGCTATCTCAGCAGAACTGTAAGTTACAGAGATCACACTTTCAATGCTTAGATTGGAGAGGCAGAACAGCGACTGAGCTGCTCCTAGGGCAGGTGACTGGTGATAGTGATGTCACTGGCTTAAAAAGGGGGGACAGAGTGCTACTGCCTTTTCAAACAGTGTTTCTGGGCGTCGGACCCCCACCAATCTGATATTGATGAACTATCCTGAGGAGAGCCCATCAGTATCATAATCCCAGACAACCCACGCAAGGCAACAGAGCTAACAAATCAGCCATGGATATCCATGTCCATCAGGAAATATCCTGATGTCCATTCTGATTTTGGGAAGCACGGTGGCTCAGTGGTTAACACCTGCATGAAGTTTGTATGTTCTTCCCCGTGTTTGCGTGGGTTTCCTCCAGGTACTGCGGTTTCTTCCCACACTCTAAAGACATATTGATAGGGAACTTAGATTGTGAGCCCTATCGGGGACAGTGTGATTCTAATATCTGTAAAGCCCTGTGGACTATAGCAGTGCTATATACAGTATCTCACAAAAATGAGTCCACCCCTCACATTTTTGTAAATATTTTAATATATCTTTTCATGGGACAACACTGAAGATCTGACACTTTGATACAATGTAAAGTAGTCAGTGTACAGCTTGTATAACAGTGTAAATATGGTGTGCCCTCAAAAAAATTCAATACACAGCCATTAATATCTAAACCGCTGGCAACAAGAATGAGAACACCCCTAAGTGAAAAAGGCCAAATTGTGCCCAATTAGCCATTTTCCCTCCCCGTTATCATGTGACTCGTTAGTGTTACATGGTCTCAGGTGTGAATGTGGAGCAGGCAGTGGCATTGTGAGCGGGGTACGGTGGGTGTGGGGCGCGCTGGGTGACACCAGTCTGCAAAAGCGCTCAGGCGGCTCAGCGGCAGTCAATTCAGGCGCAGCGGGGAGGAAGACAGACTCTGAGCAGCGCTGCCGAGTGCCAAATGCGCAGGTACTGGTAGTAATCGACTTACAAGACTGTGCTTTTGCTGTGGCCGGGCCAGGGACTAGGGGAGGGAATGAATTTATTGCTGAAACTGAAAGAGGGGAAGGTCAAGGAACAAGTCTGCTGTGATTGTGAAACTTGAAAGGGGGGAAAGACAGTCTGTGAATGGCTACTGGGCTGGCGTTGCTGAAATGGGGGAATAATAATTACTGTGGGAGCAAAGGGGGGAATAATTAACTACACTGAAGAGGGGACTGAAAGGGGTTAATAAATACTGTGAGGGGGGGACTGCTGAAAGGGGGGAATAACTATGAAGAGTGGACTGCTGAAAGGGGTTAATAAGGCCCTTCACAGTAGTTATTAACTCCTTTCAGCAGTCCCTCCTTCACAGTATTTATTAACCCCAGCAGTCCCCCTTCACTAAAGGGGGGACTGTTAAAAGGGGTTAATAATTACTGTGAGGAGGGGACTGCTGAAAGGGGTTAATAATTATTGGGAGGAGGGGACTGCTGAAAGGGGTTACTAACTAATGAGGGGGGGGGGGGGTTACACAATTTTCTACCGCACCAGGTGACACCAGCCCTACCAACGCCACTGCGAGCTGGTGTGTTAAATTTGGCGTTAATAGCTCTCACACTCTCTGGTCACTGGAAGTTCAACATGGCACCTCATGGCAAAGAACTATCTGAGGATCTGAAAAAAAAAGAATTGTTGCTGTACATAAAGATGACCTAGGCTATAAGAAGATTGCCGACATCCCGAGACTAAGCTGCAGCTCAGTGGCCAAGACTATGCAGGGGTTTAACAAGACAGGTTCCACTCAGGACAGGCCTCAGTCCAAGGTCAACCAAAGAAGTTGAGTGCACCTGCTAAGCATCTTACCCAGAGGTTGACGTTTCAAAATAGATGTATGAGTGCTGCTAGAATTGCTGTAGATGTTAAAGGAGTGGGGGGTCAGCCTGTGGGTGCTCAGACCATATGAAGCACGCTGCATCAAATTGGTCTGCATGGCTCAGCAAGACAGCAGTGGGCATGGACCATCAGCGTGACACCTGGATCAACAACTCTTCTCCAGTATTCTAGTAAATATATGGACATACTTTTTTTTTTTTCCATTTAAAATAACCGATATTAGGCAGAAATGGATATTACGGAAGCCAAATTTGCACAATGGATGCTTTAAATACAGGATCCGTCTTTTTCTCTATTTTTCTGTTCTGACAAATTAGAATAACGACAAAATAAACGTGATGTGAACCTGCCTAACCTGTAACATTATTACACTTCAGAAATACATCCAGGCGATGGTCTGGCAGACAATCTGCCTGTCTAATGCACCCTTTAAGCTCCCTGTTCCTTCTGGAAATGAAGTAATAAATTCTCAACCTTCTCTCCACGCTAAATAGATCTCAGGACATCCTAAATGATCTAGAGAATGGAGATTATATAAGCTCATTAGAGGACATGATTACAGATACCCAAGAACAATCTTTTTGAGTAAAGTCTGATAATATTATTAGCAAAGAGCTTGTTAGGATGGAATCTGAAGTACAGATCCATTGATGACTAGGATCCTCCTCTTCTGGGGGCCAAGGCCAAGTCCTATTTTGACACAGATCTGAGTATGGAAGGCTAGTGTTGAGCACGAATATTCCAATTGCGAATATCAGCATTTCGAGAATTCGCGAAAATCTAGAATATAGTGCTATATATTCGTAATTGCGAATATTCTATATATTTTTTTCCATCTGTAACCTCCCTTTAGAAATAAAATAAAATGAAGTCTCTGTTGAAAATACTTGTCCTCTCTAGCGCTGCAAATCCAGAGACAATGTGGGAAAAGTCCGCTGAGTAAAGTTATATAGAAGGATTGCGCTGCAGGAGAGAAATCTTTTACGTGAATAGAAGTTCCTTTTGTAGATCCTCAACCAATGTGGTCATATGCCAACCTCACAATCTAACACCGGTATGGAAACCTGTTGTGAAATGAAAAAGCGCACTATGGTGTAGCAAATTCCAAGTACTTGACGCACCATGTGAATGGATTATACTCACAGGATTTTTTGTTAGTAGATGCGTGTAAAAACTAGATGGTATCTTCAATAGAACTCTGTTGGAGGAAGAGAACTATAGTGTAGCATGTAATTACACTTAACACGCTTGCTACAAGATTGTACTCACAGAATATCCCTCGTGAGGTGCATGGGAAAATTTCTGCGGAGTCTTCACAGACGGCTGGGCAGGTGGAACAGGCAAGGATCAAGACACTTCAGCAGGAAAAATCCCAAATATCGATCCGACAGATGAAACGCTTCTACACCTGGATGACAGTGAACCACAGCTTCCCAAAAGGACTGGCAAGTAGGATGGATGCGCACCAAAGGGTCAGATAAAAGTTGTTTAATAAAAACAGAAATTACAGCTAAAAAACATATAATAAAAATCTCTGAAATGCCCGACCCGGGTTTCGCCGTGATGCTTCGTCTGGGGCGTTGATTAGTGATTGAATTCCACAGAGTTTAAATTGGCAGGAGAACCTCCCCTGTACCACGTCATAGACACATCCACAGGAATACAAGGTAAGAACAAATATATACAAGCAGACAGAAATAGACAAAAAATATATATATAGGGCAATACATTGGTGGCAGATATATTAGAATAAACAGGCATTAACATCACACTCAATATTTAATCCTTGAGGCTGAATGGTTCCCAGAAGGAACATCCATTCAACCTCTTTTTTGTTTATTAAGGAGATAAAGTCCCCTCCACGGGTAGGTGTGTGCACAAGTTCCAATCCGAAAAAGCGCAGACCTCTAGGATTTTTATTGTGACAGATTTTAAAATGTAACGAGACACTATGGGTCTCGAGACCTTTTTTAATATTACGTATGTGTTCCTGCACCCGAGTTTTCAGACTGCGTGTAGTCCTGCCGACATATTGGAGGCCACAAGGGCACTCCAAAAGATAAATTACGCCAACATTATTGCAGGAAAATCCTGTGAGTATAATCCATTCACATGGTGCGTCAAGTACTTGGAATTTGCTACACCATAGTGCGCTTTTTCATTTCACAACAGGTTTCCATACCGGTGTTAGATTGTGAGGTTGGCATATGACCACATTGGTTGAGGATCTACAAAAGGAACTTCTATTCACGTAAAAGATTTCTCTCCTGCAGCGCAATCCTTCTATATAATTGTAACCTCCCTTCTTGCTTGTGGGCCAATGAGAAGGCGGCAATATATTTTTCAATGCTTAGCAAAATCTTTAGCAACCAATAGGGAAGTTGCCTACCCCTTTACTATATAAAAAACTCCCCAGCAGCCATTTTCTGCTGTTTTTTTGCAGTTGTGAGAGAGAGAGCAGTGAAATTGCTGTGCTCTGTGCTTTGCAGACTCATCTGGATCCTTATTTAATTACATTAGATAGTTAGCTCATATATATAATACATATAGTTAGTGGGAGATAGTCAGTGTAGGTTAGATAGTGATATAGTGTAGCTGATAGGAATTACTGTTTCTCTGCTGTCCATACACACATGCTACAGACATAGTGATGTGATAACAATACTTACTGAACCAATCAGTAATATCTACTCAGACCTGATAAAATGTTAAGTTGCATGTATTAAGCCAAAAATATGCACATCATTAGTGCCAATTTGCGCAATCGCAAATATATTGAAGCACTCTATCAGGTGTTCTTCCCCACAGTCACGAAAGTTGCTGCCAACCATTTTCTCCAGTCTCGGGAAACTTCTAGCAGCTTAACAAATGTAGCAAAAGTGAGCCATGCCTGTATTGCATGCGCAAAACGCGAAAATTACGTTGCTGATTTTTGCAATCAATGAAATAATAACTGGAGATCGCAAATTCTGGAATTCTAGAGAATATTAGGCCATAAATTTGTGAAATATCACGAAAACTAATATTGCCTATGCCGCTCATCACTATGAAAGGCCACATCTTAGCAAACCTTTCAGAAACCTTTTTAATCTGTGGTTTGGAACTATCCACTCCTTGAGTAGAATTAAAGCTGAATGGATTCACTTGTGTAAGTCTTTTAAGTGGATTGAGACCTGGCTATAACAAGGTCTTCATGACTATGTCCGAGAGGCCACTAGGTTGTTATAGTGGCTGCCCGGATGAGTCTCCCCAGGTTCTAGAGTTGAGTGCTCTAGACACACACGATTATGATTTTCACGGGGGGAAATCTTCAGATACAGACCTTGACTCATCTGAATGAGTTGTGAACAAAATGACCTTTTCATGGATTGAAAACAAGAGTGTAGTAAGGTCTTCATGACTGAATCAGATAGACCTCTAGATAGTAATAGCCTTTAGCCTATGAGACTGAAACTCTTCATGTCTTGGCAGAATTTAGTGCTTTAGACACTGCAATCTGCAGTGGAGGAAGTTTCAGTAACACCCTTGACTCATTTGAATGAGTTGGGAAATATGACCTTTTGATAGATTGAGACGCAAAGTGTGGCAAAGTCTTCATGACTGAATCAGAGAGCCCTCTGGATAGCAATAGAAGCTGGACAATCTTCAGTATGTCAGACTGAACCTCTTCAGGTCTTGAGTTCAGTGCTCTAGAAAAAAATTATCTGCAGTGGAGAAAGACTCAGTAACACCCTCGACTCATCTGAATGAGTTGGGAACTACAACCTTTTTGGCCGAACAATATGATGGCTGTGCCATGGCCTGGTCTGGAAATGAAGAGTGCTATCAACTCAACATGTTGTCAGGATAACGATTACTATCACACAAACTGGGATTGTGCAGCTCTAACACTGCTTGGACCCACTATGCCTACCTACTTGCACAATCTCCCTAGGCAGTGATCCCACAACTGGATGACAGTCCCTATACTGTATTACGTGAAGGGGCGACACACAAACAGGGAAAAACAAACTGACAACCAGATCAATACAATACCAAAACACAGAAGCCAAAAATGTAGTCACAATACCAAATTCAGAATTCCAAGCCAAAGGAATCTTCAATAAACACAAGGGACCAGTAAGGGGAGCCATAGTACAAGAAATCCACCAGCCTACACGCTGGGTGAAGGTGCCGACCATGCGCCCAGATGTTTGTGAGCCCCAGCGCACTTCCTCATTGGCCCACGGCTCCGACGTCCGCAGAGGCCGCCCAGCAGCCCAGGTTCCCCATAGAGGAAGCAACGGCTGGGGAAACCGTGAAAGCAACACTACACAGTCTGCCTAGAGGGGAAGAAAAGTGCATTAGTGAAAACTAACACTCAATCGCAGGATCTGCAACAGCTGCAAGGTTCAGTATCCAGTATAAGGTTAATGCAACCCCTTATACAGCTCCCAGAATAACCTAGGAAGTCCAACATAAAGAATAAAAAAACAAGCAAAGCAAACCAAACCATCTGTCCAAGTCCACAAAGAACAGAAAAAAAAAAACAAGGAAGGAGGGGCGAGGTATCCTTATATAGGCTCAGGGGTCTTAGTGATTAGTTTGATTAAATTAAAAATTCCTTCATTTGCCTCCTGAGCTGTGATAGGGAGAGCTGAGACACGCCCCCTGAGCTGTGATAGGGAGAGCTGAGACGCCCCCTGAGCTGTGATAGGGAGAGCTGAGACATGCCCCCTGAGCTGTGATAGGGAGAGCTGAGACACGCCCCTCTGAGCTGCATCAGAAAGAACACTCCCCTTGGGCTGCCAGCTCGATATAAATCTAGCAGAGCAATGAATGGGGAGATCACTGGATCCATGTGTGATACAGGGCTGGTTCTAGCTTTGTTAGAAAGAGATTGCCATGTACTATATGATGTCTGGCTTTCATTTTTTACATTAGAAGATAAAAGAGAAAAATTTTGGAGTGGATGTATGGAAGAGGGAAATGGGACAGGGAAAGGAAAATAGGAGGGATAAAGCGCCAGAGGAGAACTCGGAATTGGTGTCAGATTGTCAACTTGTAATAGATTGGCCACAGTATGAGGCAGCTGCCCACTTAAAAAGAAACACAGCACAGGAACACTGATAGTGTACCGTATGCAGAAGAACATATAACAGTATAGTGGGGCGCCAGTTACATGTGACAGGTATTACAAGAATGGCAGTAGAGAGATATATGTGTATAGTATAATATAAGAGTTATCTGCAACCGCTCAATTAATATAAAATTAAGGTGGTATAGAAACGTTTTGCTACAACAATGGTGGTATGATAAAAGTTAAAATATATATTAAAATATAAGTTAAGTCAAGGGACTTACTTCACCAGGGAGGGGGATGGACAGGATAAACTCAAGACACCTGTCCTCCTTACCTCCCTCGCCGAGGTCACCTGTAAGATGGATATACACCCCGTCCTCGTGATGGAAGAAAATTTGAGGGCTTCAACCAAGGATGCTTATTTTATTTCAAAGAAGCTCGACGCGTTTCGGGGATTACAACTAAGTCCCCTTTATCAGGAGCACAAATAAATAAAAGCATAACATAACACTGAAAAGACTCACAGTTAAATAGGGAGGATGCATATCATTCGTTTGGTTAGTTCCATGTGGTGTCTCATTGTGAGCAGTAACTTCCTGGTCACATGACCTCCAGGGCCGGAACAGGAAGTGAATTGATGGGGCAATCTAACTAGAATGTATTGTGTTGCAGGAATTTAGTGGCTATGTTTTTAATATTTAATAGAGGCATAACGTTTTGCCATAGAAAACTGTATTACAATCAGAGGTCTACACCCTCTGATTGCATTGCTCTAGCCCCAGTATCGCTGTGCGTTCCACTGTGGAACGCAACAACAGCTTGCCTGCTGGGGGCATCCCCCAGCGAGTCCTTTTCCTTCCGGCTGCCGCCCGATGCGTTCCAAGCTGGAACGCACCCCGCTCGGGCTCACTGTCTTCCTTCCGGCTGCCACCCGATGCGCTCCAAACTGGAACGCACCGCTCAGGCTCATTGTCGGGGGGAGTGGCCACGATCCTATGAACATTCCAGCCTGGAGCGCACAACATCGGCCTCCAGAAAAGGGGAGTATTTTAATTTACTGATGCGCTCAAAGCGCATCACTTAGATATTACACCTGAATCTTGCATATTGAGATCTAAAGGGGCAGGTTGATTAAAATTGTACAAGATGGATTTTTTTTATCAGTCAAGAAACTTTGAATGATATGCCTGGTCCCATAACAAAAGATGTATATACTATCAGTTGATAAGTTGCCTTGAGGCATATTTGAATGGCATACCCCAAGCTTATAGAAAATAGAATAAAATGCTAATAAATATAATAATAAATATAAAAAAATAAAATAAAAAAAAAACGCAAAGACATTGATATACATTTAGAATATATTTAAAACTCAAAAGTGCATTAATACGTTAAGATATTATATTTTAAGATGTTGAAAAAAAGGGGGGGTTGATAAGTTTATATAAGAGGTAAAAATATCTTCTGTTTTTTGATCAAATAAATATACAAGGTCATGATTATTTGATTATATTACTCATTTTCAATGTAGAATTAATTCATTGATCTATTAATTTCATATATATTTTCCTATTCCTAGGTGTTGAAAATGGTGTAGGGTTAGATGATTGAGATCTCAATTTTAATATATATGTACAGACTTGCCTCTACGAGTTCCTAATTAATGTCTCTTAATATGATTCGAAGCCCTCATCTATCTTTTACCCCACTAAAATGGAAAATGGTGGGAATATGAGAAATTCAGTAGTTACAATATTCAAGAGACTCGTTAAGTCCAAAGGGAGCTAAAGTGTTAAAACAAAAGATCCAAAACATTTCTTTCTTACATAATTGGGCGTATGAATAAGGGATCCAGTCTATTGGTGTCAGTAACAACTTACTGGGATCATTGTTATGTTTAATAGAAAAATGTTTGGAAACACTATGTTTTAAATAACCTCGATTAATATTTGAGCGGTGCTGATTAAGTCTCTCCCTAAGGGTTTGTGTCGTGCGGCCAATATATTGGAGGCCACAAGGGCACTCCAACAAATAGATCACATTTCTTGTACCACAATTCATTGAAAACTTGAGTTTGATTACTTCTCCACTGTTTTTAATCTTTGTTTCATCTATACCATCTTGAATTGTATCACAACATTTACATCGCTTGGAGCCGCATTTATATGATCCGATTCTATCTTTGCTTTGCGGTACGTCAATGTTGCTTGTGTGGACTTCATGGTTGGATTCAGAATTTTTTGGGCAGGATGGTGCCAGGAGGCTCTTCAAGGTGCGTGCTCGGCGATATGTGATGGTTGGCTGACTCGGCAAATCTTTGCCTATAATGGGATCTTTACGTATAATTGACCAGTGCTTCTTCATAATCATTCTGATATTATTAAAACTTGGGTTATATCTTGTAATGAAGTTAGGTCCTGGGGGTCTCGAGTTCTCTTTCCTCTTTTTTGGTTGTAGACAATCTTTTTGGTTTTCCTTCAGAACTCTGTTTACGGAGTCCTGAATAAGGCCTAATGGGTAACCTTTCTGTTGAAATCTATTTTGTAGGACCAGAAGCTGCTCTTTAAGGGCCGATTCGTCTGAGCAGTTTCTTCTGACCCTTTTCATCTGGCCGTAAGGAATATTTCTTTTCCATTGCTTATAATGACTACTCTTAAAATCTAAAAAACTATTAGAGTCGACGCTTTTAAAATGTGTTTTCGTCATTATCTGATTGCCTCTACTGTAAATTTCTAAGTCTAAAAAGATGGCCGATTCCTTGTCTATATGGGTTGTAAATGTAAGGTTCCACCTGTTAAAGTTTAGACCTGAAATATAATTATCTAAAGATTTGGGCTCCCCCTGCCATATAAAAATAATATCGTCTATAAAACATCTGTAAAATATAATATTCTTAGTATCCTGTAGGCCTATACTTTTCTCAAATGCCCCCATGAATAAATTTGCATACGCAGGGGCGAATTTCGTCCCCATTGCTGTACCGCATTTTTGCAGGAAAAATTGGTCTCTATATTTAAAATAGTTATGGTTTAATATAAACTCAATTGAGTCAAGGATAAAAGTCCTTTGAGCGGATGGAAGGAAGAAATCTTCCAGAAGGAAAGTTTCTACTGCTTGAATGCCTAGTGTGTGGATAATGTTACTATAAAGGGCTGTAACGTCCATAGTTATCCAAAGCATATCTGGTTCCCAAATGACTTCATGTAAAAGAGTGATTAGATGGCTGGAGTCCCTAAGGTAAGATGGAAGATGAACAACATATTTTTGTAAAATGGTGTCGATATACGCAGACAGATTTGAAGTAAGCGAATCGATCCCCGATATAATCGGGCGACCCGGGGGATTAATCAATGTTTTATGAATCTTTGGAAGAAAATAAAAATATGGTATTGATGGGTGCGGTATTTGGAAAAATCGGGCTTCATTTTTATTCAGAATTTTTTCCTCCTGACCTCTCTTAATAAGGGCAGATAATGCCTTTTTGTACTCATCCGTGGCATCTATTTAGAGTTGACTATAATATTTTTCGTCTGAAAGGATCCGCATTGCCTCTTTATTGTATGCTATAATATGGCAAAACGTTATGCCTCTATTAAATATTAAAATTCCTGCAACACAATACATTCTAGTTAGATTGCCCCATCAATTCACTTCCTGTTCCGGCCCTGGAGGTCATGTGACCAGGAAGTTACTGCCCACAATGAGACACCACATGGAACTAACCAAACGAATGATATGCATCCTCCCTATTTAACTGTGAGTCTTTTCAGTGTTATGTTATGCTTTTATTTATTTGTGCTCTTGATAAAGGGGACTTAGTTGTAATCCCCGAAACGCGTCGAGCTTCTTTGAAATAAAATAAGCATCCTTGGTTGAAGCCCTCGAATTTTCTTCCATCACGAGGACGGGGTGTATATCCATCTTACAGGCGACCTCGGCGAGGGAGGTAAGGAGGACAGGTGTCTTGAGTTTATCCTGTCCATCCCCCTCCCTGGTGAAGTAAGTCCCTTGACTTAACTTATATTTTAATATATATTTTAACTTTTATCATACCACCATTGTTGTAGCAAAACGTTTCTATACCACCTTAATTTTATATTAATTGAGCGGTTGCAGATAACTCTTATATTATACTATACACATATATCTCTCTACTGCCATTCTTGTAATACCTGTCACATGTAACTGGCGCCCCACTATACTGTTAGATTTTTTACATTAGTCATGAGATAACCCCTTTAAGCCTACATATTTGGAAATGCTTGTGTGTTGTAGGGGTATTTTACATAACGAAGTACTGATTGTTTTTGCCCCCTTTATTATTATTATTATTATATCACCTTTTATATTCTTTGTAATGGCATTCCTTGTAATGTAGCGAGTTAGGGATAGTTAAGACACATATACAAAGCCCCCAATGTGCTATGAAGGTTGCATTCTTGATTGATTATCTCAGTAACAAGCATGCTGCACAGTGGACATCCTTAGGAGGGCCGGATAGACTTTTCTGCACACAAATAACTGGAACTCCACGGAGGACATCACCAAGATAATATGTTATAGGTCACCATCTCTCTCTTGTATCACCTTGGGGTGTCGTGCCACAACATGACGACAGGAGTCCCCCCCCCATTTTGTTGCAGGCCAGTGATTGTTATTTACTTTTACTAATCCGTACGTGATTTGTCCGTTTTATATTTTTGATCATGTTAAGTAAATATATTAATTCACTTAGCCTGTTTAAGCCTATTTATTCTCAAATTGTCAAATTCACGTTAAAACAACTTGACAATATACTCTCATTGACAAAAAAATAAACAAAAATACCACACCCAGATAGAAATTTTAGACAGCTGGAAAACTCGTCATGCAGTAATGCATCAGGCAGCTATATAAATGATTACAGGTGTGGTTTGATTAGACACCGTCTTACCACAAGAGGGAGTAAAAGTGTTTCCCCCCACTGGCATAAAAAGGGTTCTCAGAGGCTACTTTTGGTTAGTGTACCTCTTGGTGAATGATTGTTGACTGCTAGGCATACTCTACGATGCGCTTTAAGATATTTTGCCCAGTTGACAGACTATGAGAGGGGGATAATCGGAATGAGACAGGCAGGATGGTTGTTTCGATTACTTGCCCACCATCTAAGCCATTCTGACCTAGCTGTTAGTGAAGTTCTTCAGAACTGCAAATTGTTTTGTTCATTTGTGTTATGTCATTTTATGCTTTGTGTCCCTAGTAATAACAAGGAGAATGGTTACACTTGATTGTCAATTTATTCATACATTTCGAGGAGGAATAACACAGACACTGCACAATACAGAGTTCTAATAAAAGATATTCCAGAATTATTATTTCGTGAGGAATATAAGTATTTAATAAAACAGGCAAGTTAGGAGAGACAGGTCTAAGAGGTCCTTTAACTCCTTAAAGGGGTTGTCTCACTTCAGCAAATGGCATTTATCATGTAGAGAAAGTTAATACAAGACACTTACTAATGTATTGTGATTGCTTGTTTGCTGGCTGGATTCATTTTTCCATCACATTATACACTGCTCGTTTCCAAGGGTTACCACCACCCTGTAATCCAGAAACAGTGTCCGTGTTTGCACAATATAGGAAAAGGCACCAGCCTCTTTGGTAGGTGGGACTGTGGGAGTGTGCCTAAGCACGCATTAGCAGCAGCTCCCATCCAGGCCACCTTGTATCTGCACTGCAGCAGTGGCCATAAATAGTGTTGATCGAGCACCAAAGTGCTCAGGTGCTCTGGCCGAACACATCGGGATGCTCGGGTGCTCTACTGAGCACCCGAGTATAATGGAAGTCAATGGGAGAACCCGAGCATTAAACAAGGCACCCCCTGCTCTAAAGAGGGGAGGTTGCATGGTTTATAGGAAAAGGTCAGAAAATGATGGAAACACCACCTAAATGGTTCAGGAACAGCATGGGGAGGATGTCTGGATGCATCTTGGACTCCCAGGTCGCTGCTGGGAACGATGTTGTCCAAGTAGTACGCCACTTTTACAGACTGACAATAATGCGCACCAAACCGAAGATAAAAATCGATTTTAGAGGAAAAATTGTTAGAAAACATTCTTTCCTGTATATTTACTTGTAAATAAAGTGCAAGTGCTGCCAAAAACTACAAGGAAGAGGCACTCCGATACAACCTGTATATCACATAAAGGAGGGCCTCATTCACATTGTGGTACAATTGTTCATGTAGTGGGACTCCTACACTCATAAAGCCTATGCACTAAGTGAAAGGGCTGCCAAAAATTACAAGGAACCGGCGCTCCAATACACCCTTTGTTACACATAAAGGAGGGCATCATACACAGCCTTGAAAAATTATGATTGATGGCCTGCTGGTGACCCTCAAAAACATTTGGAGCAAGCGCATGCTGATCTGACCATCTAAAAATTATGGGCGAGGGCCTGCTGCCACTTTGGTGACTCTAGATAACCTGGGGCCAATCGCACGTCCCTGTGATGGCGACGATCCATTCAGATGTCTGCCCTATCAACTTTTGATGTTATTTTCAGCCCAAACCATGTAGACCACGGGTAACAGGAGAATCATGGTTTGATTCCGGAGAGGGAGCCTGAGAAACAGCTACGGCTACCACATCCAAGCAAGGCAGCATGAGCGAAAATTACCTATTAGGTATAATTAGGTAAGGGCCTGCAGGTGAGCTGACCCTGTAAAAGATTGTAGGTGAGGTACTGCTGTTGACCCTCAAAAACATTTGGAGCAAGGGCCTGCTGATCTGACCATTTAAAACATTATGGGTAAGGGCCTGCTACCGCTTTGGTGACTCTAGATAACCTGGGGCGATCGCACGTCCCCGTGACGGCAACGATCCATTTGGATGTCTGCCCTATCAACTTTCAATGTTATTTTCAGAGCAAACCATGGTGACCATAGGTAACGGGAGAATCGTGGTTCGATTCTGGAGAAGGAGCCTGAGAAACAGTTACGGCTACCACAACTGTGACCGCGGCACATGCGGGATCCTGCCGGGTGGCCATCGGATCCCCGCACTGCTGTGACGGGGACCCAATGGCAGGGAAGTCAGCTCGATGCCTTCCTTAGGCATCGGGGCTGCCTTCCGTGACAGCATGTGAGAGCCAGCCCCCTGAAGCTCACAGGCAGGAAGCTGTAAGTGCATTACAGTGTGTAATACGCTTACAGCCAATGCATCACAATACAGAAGTATTGTAATGCATTGTAAAGGGGATCAGACCTTCAAAAGTTGAAGTCCCAGAGTGGGACAAAAAATAATTTTACAATTTTTTTTTTGAAATGTTTCAAGTAAAAAAAAAAAAAAAAAATAGGGAAATAAAGAAAAATAGACATATTAGGCATCACCACATCCGTATCGACCGGCTCTATAAAATATCACATGAATGTAAATACTGAGCATCGGTACAGGGAGGAGGAGACACCAGGGTTTCTCAATGGGCTTCTCCTTCTCCCTGGCTGTGCTGCGATCCAATCACATAGCAGAGCGTCACAGCCAGGGAGAAAAAAAAGCTCACCTTCTCCCTGTGACGCTCTCCTCTGATTGGATCGCGGCACAGCCCATTGAGAAACCTTGGCGTCTCCTCCTCCCTGTACTGATGCTCAGTATTAACGTATTGAGCGGGTGAACTGCAGGGGGGCACAGGGGGGGTAAGAGCGATATTTTTTTTTAAAATCAGGCAGGGTGGCAGCATCAAGTAAAGGTATTTATCTCAATAAAAAAAAAAAACATGAAAGGTACTCTTTAAGGGTAATACAGTACCACCCTATATTTGACAGAGAGCCCACCTGAGTGCTGCATCTTCACCGAAAGGGCAGAGTCAACAAGGCCAAAACTATGTAAGATTTCTGGAGTTTTGTACCAGCAGGAATTCAATTTATAGGAGTTTTTTTGGCGCAAAACACACAGAAATCATGCAAGAAAGACAGTATAGACTACTTCAGAATAAGAAAAGAGGAAAGTTTACTGGGGGAAAATGAGCGTATTATAGCAGAGATACCATATGAGGAGGTACTTACAATGATAAAAGCAGAGCCTCAAATGAAGTTGGTTTCTGTTTAAGATCAAACTGTGTCATGAACTGCTTAGAAGCACAGGAGACATGGGCTTGCTGTATAAAAGACCCATCCCTGCCTTGGGAGTCAGAGGAGGTCTGAGTCGAGACGTTCTCCCTGGTGGACAAAAATTTGTCAACCGTGGAAGAGGGGCACAGAGACCAAAAATCACAGTCATCTCCAAAAGAAGGGCTAAAAAAAAAATGGAGAATTAAATAAGCCGGGCTTACCATAGAGATGAAGGAGAGGCACTCAGGTTTAAGCAAGTATTTAAAGTATGCCAAATGAAAAGTTTTGTCCTGGTAAACTCACTGACTCTTGGTTTGGAATGTGCGTAATAAGCTTTAATCCATACTTACCTCATCGCATCTTCTCGGCCTAAAAGATGTAGTTCAAGGTCATGGTGAATGGTACTATGTGCTAAGGCAGTGAAACAGTTGACCCATATGAATATCATAGTGATACGATTGCACTTTTGGTAGGCCCAGACCTCCAAACTGTTTAGGGCACGACAAAAGCCCATACACCAGTCTTGGCCGCTGAGAGCGCCAGGCAAAGTTAGAGAAAAGACTACGTACTGATTTTAAAAAATCATAAAGGAACCTTAATTTGGACAATAAGCAGAACATATTATAGTTTGGGCATTAAGTTTTTAAGACCTAAAAATCCAGCCTAACCAAGACAAGAAAGGGATTTCATATGTTGAGAGAAGTGCTTTAATCTGGTTAAGTGGAAGGTAGATATATTGATATAAAAGGTTAGGGTCATTAGTAAGTTGGATATCTAAGTATTTATATAGATGTGCTGGGCCATCTAAAAGGGCATGTCTTCTGTTTTTCACGCAAGCCCAATTCACTTCTATAAAGCCAGGGCTGAAAACCGCACAATATAGAACATGCTGTGATTTTTCCTGAATGCAGAGATGACACAGGAAAAATGTGCACAGACCCAGTGAAATAAATAGGTCAGGATTCAGTCTGGATGCTATGCATTAACGACACGCATCGCATCCCGACGGAAAATTCTTGTGTGAAAGAGCCCAAATAAATGCCATTTGCTGAAGAGAGGTCCTTTTATATTGACAGCCTATCCTCAGGCTAGACCATCAATATCTGATCAGCAAGGGTCCAAGACCTCGTACCACCAATCAGCTGCTGGGAGTTTGCACCGTAACTGCACAGCTTCATGCACTGTGTAGTGGATGGAGCTGGTTGCTGGAGCGCTGCTCCGGAAGGGTGAATGCTGTATCCCGTGTTACCTATATATAGATGCCACCTTTCATTGCAATCCTGCCTATAATGCTAAATCAGATAACTACATAAAAGTGATTTAGGAAGTATCAGCATACGATTAGGCTTAGTGGCCACAGGAAATTAACAAAAATAAAAAAATATATATGTTTGTTTAACAACTTAACAGTGGCCGTCACCATAGAGTTGCAATGTAAAATGTATATGATAACGTATATGATTTTTTTGCTGGACTCTGCAGGGTGGAAAACTGGCGTACTACACCTTTGCATAATTTTTTCTAAATGTACATGTTACGTAGGGAAAAAACATGATGTGGTGGAACATTGGATTTTCAACACTGTAGATATTTTAATTGCACAGACTGATCAGCTTTTCTTCAAATGTTTGACTTATACTTGAAGTCTGTAAAACAGTAACTTCTAAGGGTACTTTCACACTTGCGTTTTTCTTTTCTGGCATAAAGTTCCGTCACAGGGGCTCTATACCGGAAAAGAACTGATCAGGCATATCCCCATGCATTCTGAATGGAGAGTAATCCGTTCAGTTTGCATCAGGATGTCTTCAGTTCAGTCGTTTTGACTGA